>NW_023503293.1:507338-725114 GCF_014529535.1 Bradysia coprophila
CAAGAGAGAGTGCAAATTCTCTCTAAACATGTCTCGCAAACACGTGATGAAGTTCCACTCTAGAATTTTTGTGAATGCATTGCCTTAATTGTAAGGCGTAACGTTCTTGGTAAATTGTTTCCATCATTTCGACGAACCCCCTCTTCCATTTTAAGTACTAACGTGATTAATGCATGCCCCCGTAATTTCATTAGAGCTAACGACTTAGTTTCCCAGGGGCAGTGAGTAAAATAAAAGTCCTATTTAATCCAACTCCAGCAAATGTAGAGTAAGCTTTAGGAGTGATCAGTTGTTGAAAAGGTGTGACACCATTTACCGAGCTAATCTACCATTTCGTACAACACTTGTGGCAACTGAAATCGCGTCAGTTATGAGTCCTTGTTGTAAATGAATTAAAATTAAATTAAAAATGAAATTTGTACAAGCCATTAAGTTTTAATACTTTCATATAATTACATTTTCTGCTTATCTGTTAATTACACAGTCTAAATATGTTTGTTGTTGTTATCTTTATTATCATTTGATCATTTTCTGTTTCTTTTTGTTTAAATATCTTTATATACAACATGTGGATTAAATAAACGTCTCCTCTCCTTTGATTTTCACATCTTCTCTTATTTTAATTTTGCTCAATGAACATTAAATGTTGTGTATTCCATTTCGTGTCCTAGTTCTACTGTCTCTCATAGTTTAACAAAATTAATTATTGTTTAGTTGATATTGATGCATCTCCACCAGATGATCGAATAGTAAATCATTTTCGGATGACAATCCGATTAGAATCCACCCGGATATTGCACCCATACTACGTGCTATGGACATCGAATTCCAGATATTTAACACTCGATTGTTCTCCTATACGGGACAAATTGAATATTGTTGTAATCACATTTTAAGCAGCAATCAATAGATGAATAATAGTTAATAGTTCTTACTATTTCGTCTTCCCATACGGTAACATTCATGCTAGTCACATACAGCCGTTCGTCCAGCGATTCGGCTGAGAGACTAAGTATTATTGTCGCTAAATAAATCATTACAATGATAATCCACTTGAAGGATATTGATTCAGCGGCATTGGATAGGCTCATTCGACACAGGTCCATTCTACCAAACAAAAAGGAAAATTAATTCTCCCAGACCGATAATGACTCACAACTGGACTAAGTAAAACCCTCAAAAAAAAAAAAAAAAATCTCAAATCGCAAAGCGAAAAGTTCCCGCCAATAAATAAAATTACGTTACCTACCTATCGAATATCGATACCATGCAAACGATGGCTAAGCAGTAAAATGTATTCGCATACATTTCAGCAAATGTAGAATAATGTTTGGTAGATCCCTGAATCCAATCATTTGGTTTCGTTGACGATATGAAAATTATATGAGATAAAGCGAGGCCGCCGAGCAGACCGTGACAAATATTTGTCAGCAATATCCAAATTCGCTGTATGGTGCAGGACATGTAAATGCCACTATTACTAAAATTGGATGGTCTGAAATATAAAAATTAATTTCAACTCTTGCCATCACGTTCGATTAAAAGTGCAACACAATCGGCGAACTAAATTCTTACACATTGCCTTCGATATCGTGTCCCGAATGCTTCATATACAAGTCATGATCCACCGATCTGTAACTATTCCTAGACGTCTGTACAAACATTTTTTCAATTCTTGCGGGTGGACCTTCCGTTGGTGATATGACTGGCGTAAATGGATTATAGATTTCTCCATTACCAGGTATTATATCGTCGACTAAATCGCTTAAGATGCTCGTTAATCCATTAGCCGACATTCGTTCCCTGCTTCCATTCAACTTTCCCACTTGAATGTTGCGCCGTTCCCGTTGCGATCGTGTTTTCCGATGAACCCGTCGATCCTCGATATTCTTATCGATCTCCATTTCACCCGACAACGATGCATCATTACATTGCCGCAAATATCGCATCAAGGTCTCGTTGGCTTGTCGCACTTCAAGTTCACCAGCAGCTATCATTTTCCGTTCCCTTCGACGTCTCGACTCCGATTTGCTACGTTTGCTGCGTGGACTCTTTTCTACACTACTCCTACTACGTGTGGATCGTTGCGCTGGACTCGCCGTAGGATCAGACATGGGTTTTCGATGTCCTCGTTGCATATCCCGATCGACATATCCAATAATTCCACTGTGAATTTTTTCGACACTGGTACTGTCCGCCAATGTGTTGGGCTCGTTTGACACGTCTGGGACAACACTATTGCCCACATTCGCATCCACATTGCGTAGGAGTCGATTTTCATTCGAAGCATTTTCACTTTGTTGATTGACATTAACGCCAACACCATTACCGTCTTTTGCCCGGATTTCCACTATTTCGGATACTAATGAATCGTTCCGTTCATTTGTACGTAATTTTGATGAGTTGCGATGATGTTCACGTCGTGAACTATGCACCTTTAATTCCTCCATCAAATTTGGAAATCTATCCCAAATATGATGGACACAATTATAGTTTTCTCCAGAAGGGAAAAATAAAATAAAAATTAAATTGGAAATTAATACTAAAACACTGCTGTGTGTATGAAAAAACCACTGCTTACACCTTATCACATGAGGGAGAAATTTCTAACTGCCGAGTGGAACTAAAATACACAGAACGACGACGTCGTTTCATGTGATGACGTCAAAGAAAGCACATACACACTCAAATGCAATTTTATTGGATCAATAATGGAGAAACGAGGAGTTTTTCTCGTTCATTTGTTTGGCTATGTGTGTGTAGCTATGGCGATATGTGGGTGTTCTTTAAGGATTACATTATACGAGCTTTTTCAGGGGTGCAATAAATTTATCCGAAAATCAAGCGACTTACAGGACATTTCATTTCTAGATTTATTAAAAGATTTTGATTTGGCTGAAAAGTTTATTTCAACGAAAATCAACCATTCTGGAAAAGATAAATTTTCTTTTGTTTAAAAAATCATTCGAATGTAAAACATTCAAGTGTCAAGTGTCGACACCGTAAACAGCTAAAATCCAACCCTTCTCCATGGGATGAAGAACTTGTATTATATTTTCCTTTCACTTAACGGGCATATAAAAATACGCAAATGTATAGATGATGTCGGGTCCTTGTTTTGTCGTGTGGGTGGTTTATGACGTCAGTACAGATAGAATTTTTTCTGTGATGATGTAGACATGCATAGTGTTGTTGACTTTTTTTATTTAATGCTACAATCAATATAGCAAAACACAAAGTGTCGTACCACATGTACTTCCGATAATTTTTTTTACACAAAATTTATATGATATCCAACCCCCGGCTGTTCGAAAACTATACGAGTAATTAATAAAAGTTTCAATTTGTTTTTAAGTCAACCCCAATATGGGCGATATGAAGTCGATTATAGGTTCTATTTTTGGAAATTAGTTTTAAAATGTAATGCGATGCAATGCCTAAAGAAGAAATATTATTTGATATGGAGGTTCGACATTGATTGAGTGTAGTATGTCACCATTGACTGTGTTTCGCACTCAATGATATTTAAATGAACAATACAAAATTGAAGCTTGGAGCCCTTTTCACGAGACGTCTTTTATGGCGTCACTAATATGTTCCAACATTGAAGTGTCTATCTAGTCGTTTTACTTTTATTTTCGTTTTAAATTAGAAAGTAATTCCGCCCGTCCATTATCGTTAGTGAGCTAGTGTTAAAATAGGACCTGATTGCATTCATTAAAATGCATTCAGTGGAAATGATGAAGTGACACCATACGCACCATACGCTTATGTTTTTTATTGACCTATAGGTCTCAAAAATTTAACAAATATTCAATTTTCAGTGTGTAAATCGCACTGGGAACGAATTCCTAATACGAACCCTTTCAACGCAACTTAGAGAAATAGAGAGAAATGAGAGTGAGAGAGAGAGAGAGAGAGAGAGAGAGAGAGAGAACCTCGGAGAGAACGAAACGAGGAACTTCATCTATTAGAACATATTTGTAATGGCCGAACGGTCACCGATGTTCCTTAATTCCATCGACTGCAAAGTCAAGAGTCTTACTTCAGGAAATGCATCTTACTGTTATTGATGAATGAAGTGTTGGAGTTTGATTGGAAAATACTGTAATGTCTGAATTTAGAGTATAACTCATGCTTGAAGTCCGTTGCTATAGCGATTGATGACACGATAACTTGATCAATACTGGACCGACTTTCAAAGTTCAATAGACGAGGAACAAAATTCCTGAAGTCAAGTTAGTTTATGGGCAATATCGATCTAATTATGAAGGAATTAAGTACCAAAGGAATCACATTCAAAATAATTGCGGCTTGTCAAATTTCGGGACCCTGGACTTTACTTAAATAGTCGTGTAATGCCTCCAAATAAATTTCTAAAAATCTAGAATAGACCGTGTGCAGTATAAATAATTTATTTTAATTGATGTAGATTATTATTCTGTAGAACAAAAGTGTTAACAGAATATCTGAAAAATGTCTGCTTGATTTTATATCTCACTTTAAAAGCTGTAATTTGAATGAGACTAAAAGGATATCCGATCCATTCTAATTCATTCTAATTGGATTCTTACTAAGATTCTAATAAGTGGGATGGCATCGGGATGGCAACAATATTTTTCAATAATTTCTATAAAAAAATTTAAATATTTTTTTCAATGGTTTTCATGGTAAATCTTATTTTTATTGAAATATGAAACTTTTTTCTCAAAATCGCACACGGTCTATTCAGTTTTGGATTTTTAGAAATTTATTTGGAGGCATTACTCGACTATTTAAGTAAAGCCCAGGGTCCCGAAAGTTGGCAAGCCGCAATTAATTTCAATGTGTTAAGTATTCCCAAAGGAACATCTCGGAGTGGTTCAGGTCCCATGCATTGTAAGCCATCAAATTCACATCAGTCCAGTAGCCTCAACACATACGTTTTCTGTTTTACCACGGCAGAGGAAAATAAACCAGGCAGGAGCGCTTGATTTGACTGGTGATGATGATGATGATGATGATGAATTATCCAGTAGCCTTACATTATGCGAATAAAATAAATTCAGCTTATGTCAGTGTTCATTTGAGTTCTATTTCATTTCGGTGCCTTATTTGACGCTTCAAAAATGAACCGCTACTGCCTGGTTTATTTTACTCTGCCGTGGGTTTCACAAGAGAGTTAAAAAGAGGATATTTCCTTCCTTGCCGTGTTTCTTTTTCCATTTAGGGAATCAAGTTAAGGGACCTGATCCTACCATAACGTAGGGCCTAGTAAATATTCTTTAATTTCGATAGGCAAGAATGGAGTGGGCGACGACTTTGATAAATAATGGTTTATTAGGCAGTAGGGCTCTGGTTATGGAAAGAAGCTACACGCACCAGGCAACGAACATATACGGAGACAAAGAATTGAAAGGAATTTGAGGATTTCGAGACATCAGCAAATGTCGAGCGATCATATGAGGAATTTATAATATGATTCAACTAGTGTGGTACATTAGGTCCACTGATTGGATTTATGGTAATTCTTTCTAATTTCAATTTATTTTCGATCAAAAATTAGACATCAAAATACAAAATCTACGGGAAATATTTCACAGTCTCTTGTAGTCAATTTTCTCCAGTTTCACTAACGGTCTAAGCTGTTCGGCAAAGTGCACCATTTCCTTCCCGATTCCATCCTGACCAGCTGTCAGTACCGATAATTCGACCAGATAACTTTGCGTGAATGGAATCGGATCCGTGTAACTTTCAGGATTCGAAGGTACTCCGCCCAATTTGAATATTTTGGCGACGGTGATTTTCATGCGACCTTTTCGGAACATATAACCACGGCTAGTGTACTCGAAATCGACGTTACAGCCCAATTCTTTTAGATACTCAATCACTGTCGGCGTACACGCAATGTCCAAGCTGTTTCGCACCAACGTCGGCCGCGTTCGGTCACCCACTTCTTGTTGACCAATGTATCGAAGTTGATACGGTGCATCCATTATATCGATGGCCCTACGAACTCGCAGAATCAGTGGGGCTACCTGCTCGTCGATCAGAAATTCTTGTAAATAAATTTGCTGACGAAATTATTCCGCACACAAACCCCTTCCTTCGTTGATAAGAGGCTGAAACAGATCTCATGATCATGAAATGTTTGCAGTCCTTGATCCATATTGTCGCAGAGGCCACGCAATCTGTAAATATTCGAAATGTTTTTGGTTGGTTTAGTAAAGGCTTAGATTTTATTATGACAGTCTCCGAGGCAATGAAAGTCACCTTTGTACCAAATGATCCACATGCAAGTCTAAAATAGTTCCCTGGAGCAGATACTCATGCTGTGGTATGATTTGTAGCGCATTTGCTAGTGAATCAAGAGCCGATGTGATATAACCAGTGGACATTTTGATTAAACCACTGATTCGTGCCGCAAACCAAAAAACGAAAAATGTTGGAAATATCAGACAAAAATCGCGATGAGGCCACACAAAGATGCAAATGGTTGGTAGAAACGAAACTGAGTTTTATGTCATTTGCACAAAAAGAGCAGTCGGAACAAAAGAGCAGTGATTACAGATGAAGTCATAAAAACTCATCCAATTAGCACGACTTTAACATACGTGTGCTTCAAGTAGTACGACTGCAATGTGCTTTGCTGCAACGCAAATACGTGCGCACAGAAAATCGTCGAAAATGTGAGCAATAGAGGCGTAAACGATGGAAGAGCTTCTATTGTTTATTGTTTGCGACTCTATTGTTAACACGTTCGACGATTTTCTGTGTGTACGGTGTATAACTTCATCGAATATGAAGAACGATATGGATGATTCAATACGTTTCTGGTTAGTCGGCTTTTTGATGTCATCATGACATTGTCACAGAGGCGCCGACTACGGTATTGCCGCGAGGCTCGAGCAACACTGTGACCAAATTCGACGAGGCTGAGCAACACTCGACGACACAATAAAAATCATTTTTAAATCAAAAATGGTTAAACTGTAGAAGAAAACGAAGCAAGTCAAAAATTCTCGCTGCGCGGCATTTCACTTTATATGACTAATTTCAGCGTTACCTTCACTACATTCTCGGAATTACGTTACCTCCATTTTCAATTTTATTTTTAATCGGTGCGGAACTTTATTCTGATAAAAATTTGGAGATTTTGAGGATCCACAGCAACAATGCAATTTCCATTTCTTAAAAAATGTTTCACTGAAACGAAGCGAAATGAATAAGATTTATCAAACTGAATCATTCCAGTTTTGTAATAGTATGTTAATTACATGACGAATGTGTGCGTGCGTATATATATCCAAGTGTGAATGTTTACGTACGAGAGCGTTAGCGAAGTTTTTGAGGGTCCGTCTAGGAACGAACTTTATCTTCATTCGAATTTACGACAACATTTGATCTTTTTAGCAGCATAATTATAAAAAAAGACCTCGCTACGCTCGCAATTATCTTTTATTTTTTGTACAGTCGTTGTCATTTCATTTTACTTGCTATCAAAATTCAGCTGTTTTGCCAATTCAAAATGCATTGAAAAAACAGCTGAAATTTGACAGTAAGTAAAATGAAATAACAACGACTGTATATAATGGGTCCTATAAAGCAGTCTAACCCAATGTTCAAGTGTCCAGTACACGGCTGTTATCGATAAGTAAATTTTACAAAAATATCAATTTCGGATTATACGAAAAAGGGACTTTTTTGGGCAACACTATTCGAAAAATGAAGTCGGCGCCTCTGCATTGTCATGCCATTCTGGATCTCTTTATCACATTCGATAAGTCGATTTCACTGCTGAATTTTTTGAACGAGAAGATTTCAAATGTCAAGAAATCTTAAGGATTCATTAATAATCTAAGTTACATCGATTACCTCGTATGATGCAGATCGGAAGCTATACAGGCGCTCCAGAATCAAAAGTCAAATTGCGGTAATTTTCAAGACGGTTCAATGAACCCTCTTGATCGTTGAATTGACGAAATGACGCTACGTTAGAAAGATCTCCGCACTTTCCATTTTGAATTTCGACCGCACTTCTGGCGTGAATTAGTCTAATCGACTAAACAAAGAATAACAAAAATTTGTCATTACTGCCTTGCCCACGTTTTTACTTCGCTTAGATCCGAAAGTGCGATTTTGTACGTGTGCAAAACAGTAAGTACTTAACTTATCGTGATGTCAAGAGCTTATTTGACAGGGCAGGTCGATTCTTGTAAATTAAATTTCACTGAGCTAATTCTAAATCAGTTGGTAACAGCTCGAGTAATCTTCTCCCATTTTCGTTGTCAGGCAAAAAATTTCTCTCTGCTTCAGAAAGTTTCAGGTTTAACCCATTCAGTACTTACTTCCTCACCATCCTTTTCGTCCCTTCACGATTCACACTTCAATTTCAAGCTTTTTGTTTCATAAATTGGAAATTTTGCTGCTGGGACTTTCGTTCTGAAATGAACTAACCGAACTAACTGAAACCGAAAGTGTCAAATGACACAATTCTGTCTGTTTTTGTTTACAAATTTGTGACTGGAGATATGCTCGGTACAAGGATTCATATCTCGAGGCAATAACTCAACCATTTTTTAATCCAATAATTTTTCAGCATCAGTAGTGACCAGAGGAGTAAAACGACTATTAAATGCAACTTTCAAGATGAGCAGTCACAGTGATGCAGGTCCGATAGCAATAGCAATAACTGAGTCTATAAAAGATGGTCTTCAACCCGTTCACCTCGAAGTGGTTAATGAGTCGTACATGCACAACGTACCAAAGGGATCCGAAACGCATTTTAAAGTACTAGTGGTATGTGTGGCTCGGTCCCAATAAATACCTAGAATAGTCTCTCTGACTTCCAGTAGCGGTTTCGCAAATCACAGTGCACGAACACCAAAGACACTTGTCTGATGTTTTACAATGTCGATTATGTTTCAGAGACCTGGTCCTTTTTGGATTGGGTCTTTTTGAACCATTGAACCACCAAGAAGCCATTGTATAGCACTATAAACAGGCACCAGAACAGATTTGAAATACACTGCTGTTTTGTGACCGTTAAAAAGATTCTGGTGCCTGTTTATAGTGCGTTAATAGCAGATATACTAGGCTTTCCTTCTCGTGCTTGATTAATCCAACGATTGGAAATAAACTCAAATTTCTGTTTGCCATTTTAGGTTTCCGAAAAGTTTCAGGACCTGTCCCTGTTGAAGGTAACATCACCGAAAGTGATAGTTGTGCTTCCCATTACTCTTCATTTTTCCTACATTTCAGAGACATCGGCTGATAAACGATTTGGTGAAGACCAAATTACAGGGAAACTTTGTGCATGCACTGTCCATCGAAGCCAAAACACCAACGCAATGGGACGATACGTACAAATTGGAGCCGAGTCCGAATTGTCGCGGCGGATTTGGAAAATGATTTCACCGGTGTTTCGGGGAACCGTTAAATAGCAAAATGTTTTATTTGTTTTTCCTTTGTACAGACAAAAAATAGAAGAGAAACGAAAAAAATAAAAATTTGATTTTTCGTGAACAGAAGCGGATAAATGAACGAACAAAAAAGGTACACTAATCTCATAAACTGAAATTGTCCAGTCTCAGTTTGCCATCGTTTTCGGTGAAGTACATCATGTCAGCTAACGATTGCTCGCAAATTAAATCTTCAACACGATCGTGCATCTGCAACAAAAAGACAATTCGTTTCATTTCCGCCGCAAAGTCTGCGAACAAAACGGTCATTATGGACTCACCGCTCGACACTGGTATTGTTCTTCGATTTCCGGATACTTAAATGTTGATGTCGGGCCAAAGTTGACACTAACCGTAGCATTTTTGAATACTGATATGGCCGGATAGTAGGCGCCATGGTATATGTCCACGAAGGCTTCGCCTTGAGATTCACCATTTTTGAAGAAAATTATTTTGCTTCCTTTGACTGGAGTAAGATTTTTCAACGTTTCGCTGACACGATCTTTATCTTCGTAGTACAAATGACTTTTGAATTTCACCAACGGCTGTCGAAACGAACAGAAAACATCGTCAGACCTTGCCTACTTCACCTGTTGATGGTAACTTACCCGATCTTTAAATGTATTCGGCATATAATTGATGTTCTGGGATGTTTGGGGTAATACAATTAGGAAACCCAACGTGTCCCCTTCACCATAACCGCCACTATATGATTTACCGTTGGATTCATGGAATTTTGTTCCTTTGAGAGATCGCCACGAATATCCAAATTTATCGTAACCCAGTGGAGCTTGTAAATTGGCATATTCTTGTCCCCAACCTAAGCGAGTAGCTGCACCTTCCGGCATCTCTTCAATTGTCACTTCAAAGTACCATGAACCTCTGGTTACAACTACAAGGATTAACAATAAGCTGTGAAGGATATCGACATCTTTCAATTAAAGCAATTTGAACCTACAATGCGATGCTCTGACCATGCAATAACCTTTGTCACCTGTGACAGCCAATCGATCTTCGGAAATTTTCAACTGTGACGCTCGATCGTGCAGAGCCAGCAGTACGGAATTCGGTGACAGGGCTCGATACAACCATCCTGGTATTGGCTTTCCGGCCCAATCAGCCGATTCGTCGAACTCCTGTCGAAACGGTGCATGCGGATCCGGTTCGGCTAAAATGTATCGATAGCCATCTTTGTTGAATGGATGTTCCAATGGGTAACCATGAGCTGGCAGTTTGACATTGGACGATATATCGCCGGCAGGTCGACCTTTTTTACCAGCTGGTCCCGAATCGCCACCGGGCAGTTTTCGTTTGTTGTGTCGACCTCCTTTTGAAAGGCTGGCTGTAAATTTTGAACGAAGATATTTAGAAAATGTCTGAAAAGTCAGTCAGTATTCCCAACTAAACTGAACTTTTAAATCTCAAGTTTTTTGGCCTAAAGACGCAAGCAAACTTTATGCGGCGGCCTGATGCCAAAGAAAAAATTGGGTTCAGTTTCAGACTGAACCAAATAGACTCTGGTTCATTTGTCTGTACCGGAAATCTCTATATTAATTAAGTATTTAGGTCATTTGAGGTCGTTTTAAATTTTCGTCTTTATATTGACTTCGGTAAAACAAAACCAAACATTTTTTCAAAAATTCATCAGTTTTCGTTCAACTTTGAACTTGTACTTGTAGTACTACAGATCGATAAACTCGTTCCATAACATTGATGACTTCAGAAGTTAGCTATGCGAAACGAAATACATCAAGTGTGTTAGTATCGTAATTGTTGAAACGAATTAAACAAAGTTTGTCCATTAGGTATATATTGGAATACATATGACACTAGCCACTTCATTTCGATATATATATGTTTCCTTGACTGTATAATGTATAATAAAACTGAAAAAAAACGTTCAAGAAAATTGCAAAGTTCAAGGTTGTATCGTTCAGCTTGAAGTGCTGCATTATGTTTTGCTGTATAAGCTTTGTGTTAATATTTTATTTAGTACGAGTCGACCTAAATTGATGTATTATTCTCAGCTATATTAGAAATAAAATGAATTATCACACCACGTACGTTCGTCCATTATGTTTAATCAATGATCCGTTTAATCGCCGCTGAACCGTTTCTGTTTTATCACCTCAACGATCCCATTCAAATTTTCACAAAATTTTGGTTTTCTTCCGTTTATTTTTCTTTCTCTCTCTCTCTCGGAATTGTTCACTTAAATATTCTAAAGAATTTATTGTGTCTTCTTCTCGTTGGGATCAGTTGATAAAAAAAACGAGAAGCCAAAATTTACCGACCGAATGAATAAAACAAAAATTACATCACATGCAACATTGCTTAAACCATAGAAATAGCACAGAGATAAACGAGAACAACAAATAAATATCAATTTTCATTCATATCAACGATTAAATAGAAAGGAAAAAAAATCGTTTAATGTTTGGTCGTGTTTACAATTATCTTTCAACTGAAATAAGAAACACCACACAACTCACATACTCGGCTATATATACGTTATTTAGTATAAATATAAATATATATCAGTGAAACATGGGTAAACGGCATAATACATGTATGCCCACAGTTTTTAGACTTTATTTTATTAAATTTTTTTTTTCTTCTTCTCTTTATTATGACGACGACACGATATTGAATGAAATACACCTCACTTATATAATGTGGTTATACGATGGGCTGTTTAATTTCTATACACGATGAATGAATGAAACAAACATAAAATGCGAAAAGAAAATAACAGAATGGAAAACAACAACAACAACGACCAAATTTGAATCGTACAAAGTATATCCACTCCACAGAATTATTCAATTTATATATATATATTGTGCTACGATAAGGACTTTACACACAGCAGCGTGAGTAGTTTTTATACATTTTTTGTGTGTTGTTCGTCGGCGTTACATTTTGAATTTAGCCGATATGCCGAGTCGAGGAGAAAAGTGTAAAAATGCACGTTACTATTTTCGATGGAGTTTCGCGTTAATTACGTTCCAATTTTAAGAAAGACACGCCAATGAGCTCATTAAGAACTCTTTGGAATTTTTCTTTTTAATTTCACAGTAGAATGAACGGGGATATTGCGTGTTGCTCTGGTTACCTATCTAACACTGTTCTAATTTAGTGAATTTCGGCAACACTAGGCAAACCGAGTGACAGAACCAAATTTAGATAAGGTAGTCAGAATTTCGCAATCCTATTGTATTGTACTGGAAATCGAGAATCAGACTCTAGTGGGAAAATTGACTCCGTAGTGTCAAAGATGAATATGAAAGCAACGAGATAGGGACTCTGTTGCAAATTTCGATTCCAAAATCGATCGACTATTTTAGTGGGACCATACTATGTAACAAAATACCATCTTGATGCATGGACCTGGATCATAAAATTGACAAAGAAAATGAAAGGTCTACAATTGAGGGTCAGGTCCTTACGTGATTGTGCTTCACTGCTTACCTAGGAGAGATAGCGGTAGAAATACATCGCTTTCTAGTGTCTGGGTATAGTCGGAGAAGGGGCAGTAGTCAGAATTTCTTATGTAAATTTAATTTTTAATATTAGTACATTGCCACTCCGCTCCGAGTTTCGATAAAAAGTAAGTAAGCCAACTGACCCTTAAAAAAATCTGTTCTGGTACTCAGTTTGCAGTGCATTGATTTCGGTGATAGAATTCCTATGAATTCTTATTTAATAATGATAAGGCTTAGAACTTCAAACGCTTGGACCATCAGTCAAGGATTTCGAAAAACGCGATTGCGGTTCAGTATTCGGTTCGAAAATTCTTTCAATTTTGAGATTTTATTCTTTCTATTCGGTACTCACAATATCAAACTTAACCTCATTTTGTAGATTCGATAAAACAATATTAATTCCATCGTCTCTTTCCTGGCTGATCGCACACGGCGAAATAATAACGAAACCCCACAGTCACTACATTTACTTTGATCAGATGAGTGAACCAAGTCTCTTTACACCAGGAATATTGAAAAGCAATCACAGTGAATTTTCAGTGAAAACCCTGTGAATTCACACAAAAAAAATGAATTCTAGTTTTTGTCCTTTATCAAAAAAGGAAGGGTCGTTTACCGTTACCGAGGGGGAAACCACTCTTTTAGCATGGTTAGCCTTGATTGACCACCATATTTCACGATAAATTTTTAGTTTTACGACATTCCCCCGGTTAAATTACGGTTAATCACTGATTCGTCATCATGTTAATCACTGGTTAACCATGTTAATGACGTCAAAAATAGAGGTTTCCTCTTCGCGGATTACTTCTGTAAAAATCAAGACTATGGTTGTCCAAATTTTTGCGCGACCTCTAAAAAACAAGTTTTGTTTTGCGAAATGTTTAAGATTTCATTAAAATTACGCAAATCGACTGCGTAACGGGAGGTCAGTCTTAAGTTCTTGGTTACCGGCAATTTGACTCGTTTACCGGGAAGAAAACATTGTTTCTATGTCCGGCTAGGGCAGTCAATTTCAACTTTTGAGATTATTCTCTCCTTTCAAAAAATGTCTGAATTTTACCCGACAAGGTTCTTAATCGACAGATATATTTAGAAGAGTTCGTGTTTCGCGCACCATCAGAACTTTTCCAGTTGTAGCTTTGTCTTTTTATGTGTTAGTACTAATGAAAAATTTCAAAGTTATGTTCTGGCGCGTAAAGATTGCAAAATTAGATTAATTTGCAATACCGGTAGGTTGGTGAGAGTCAATTGAATCAATGTTATGATAAATCAAAATAATTATTGGAAGTTAATCCGGCAACTCAGTTATCAGAAATATTTTCTGCAGAGCTAAACGACTATGTGTTTCAACTGTTCACTCCACACATTGTTCATTGTCATAAAAAAAGAGCTCCTCACCCTGTGCATATCCATCGTCACTGATCCGTAACGTTCCACCCTTGACCATTGCATCGTAATTTGGTTTTATTTGTGTTAAGTCCAACGAAATCAAACCGTACATCTGACCCTTGTCAGCAGTTTCTTCGTACGAAAACGTTGTGTGTATATCTTTGACTAGCGTTCGCTGCACGGTCAGATACCTGCAACATTCGCACAAAACACAAAATCAATCTGATTGCCCAGATCGCCCGAGGACATCCCGAATCAAATTACCATGACTGGGTAACTCGTCGCGGCATTGTTGTCATCGCCTCCCAATATTGATCGATGAACGGTATGATATCCATGTCCTTGCTGAACATTAGCTTGGCTTTTCCCTCTTTAGCGGCCGTTTGCTGCAAATTGGCAATGGCAGTTGTGCACATTTGAGATATTGCTGAAATGATGGAAATGATTTCGAATTGAAATCGAATCGGACATTCAACATTCGCAACCACGTACTGGCTTGTGTCTTCCGAAAACTTTCCAATCCAGTCGGTGAGCAATTTTTGCAAACAAAAATGTAATTGGTGGAAAATGGGATCAATTTTCCCAACTGGAAGCCGATGCAAGATTCGTGAAACCAACGGTTGCATGTCACACAAAGCAATTCCAGAATGTTCATGTTCCGATCTTTGCCACTGCAAGGAAACAGGCATTTTCAATTCACTCCACAGATATCTAACGTTTACTTCCACTCTTACCAATAACAATTGCCTTGCTTCTCCTCCGTTTTGACTGGCTTGTTATTGCTGTACGATTTATTTCCATTTTCAAATGTGCTTATACCATTCTCGTCCGTTGGAGAGTCCATGATGTTATTTGGTGTTTATTTCAACGGTAAAAACAGTGATCTTAATTCAACTTATTTAACTGTGCCCAGGGTATAATGGAATTGGAAAATAATTTCTTGTTTGGATTATGACATTACGCGCACACCACAAATTTATGGTCATCGTTCATTCGGGCTGTCACTGCAAAATGAACCCATAGAAAGAGAGGTAAATTTGAATTTTGAAGTTAAAATATGGAATGGTGGAAGTAATGCTTGATTTCCTCTTAATCCGTTTACGCTCCATTTGCATTCCGTTTACTCTTTAAACAATAAAAAAGAGGCGTGGTTTAGCTAAACGGAGCGTACACGGCTAAGAGGAAATAAAACATAAAGGTAAGTGTTCATCCTTTAATTCAAATTGCGTGATTCAAATTGTACGACATTAGCACTTAAAATGGAGAATGGAAAAATTCATAATTCCTTGAGAGTCCGTGATTTGATCGTAGCTATAGTTCGATGAGTTCAGAATTTCCAGACTGTTTAAATCGAGAGAGATACCAGTTTTTTTTAGTTGAGATCACTTTGGGTCAGTTTGCACTGGAGGTGTAGCTATCAAAGAGAAACAAACTGTTCCGTTTACCACTGCACTCATGTTTCTCTACTACCGCTGCTGTGCGCTCTTTAAACAGGCTACACAACACATACTTCACCAATGAAATGGTCGGTTGAAATGTCTTCTGATCTCTCATCGCTAAGAGTGCTGCAGTTATTACAAAAGAAAAAATTCGAATCAGTTCACTTCGTGCTCTCCTTATGAGTCTTAGAGTGTTAAAAGAGCGGAAAAAGAGAGAAGAAGAACATTATTCATTGACAAAGTGTTGTATTGCTTTGACTTGACCAAAATTGTTGAAAAAATTTCTTTTATTCAACGAAGGGCGAACGAAACGTGTTACCCTTTACGATTCGTGACGAAACTGTTTACAATCATAGTGTGGACGAACAACAGGTCCGCACTATGATTGCAAACGGTAAACGTTTCGTCCCGAATCGTAAACGGTAACACGTTTCGTTCGCCCTTCGTTGAATAAAAGAAATTTTTTCAACAATTTTGGTCAAGTCAAAGCAATACAACACTTTGTCAATGTTGAATTACTGACCAAGCAATACAACAATTTTATTAATGAACATTATTCAACTGGTCTCGATGTGTGATATGTCAAAATTTGCATGTAAAAGTCCAGTTAACTGGAAACAAAAAAGGTAATTTAACTGAGCTTGATGGGGGGACACACTCTTTTATACATTATCTTTTAACACTCTATGGACTGTTATGATAAAATAGAAGGAAATATAATTCGGACCGGATCAATTGTTTAAATGACAAGTACACCAAGGTAAGTTATTATTGACTGGTCTTCGGCTCTTTCGCTATGATAATAAAAGTCTATAGAGTGTTATGACCGGAGCGAGAAAACCGAAGATAAGTTAATTATAAATTGCCTAGAGGGACTAGTCAAAGTATTTGCTTCTCTTTCAGCATGTTAATGATGTGAGCGAGAGAACCGAAGACCAGTTTATTATAACTTGCCTTGGGGCTTGTAAAAATATTTCTTTCTCTTTCATAGACTAAAAATTTCCCAGCAAATACAATTCAATTGCATCACGTTTCATCATTCGATAAATGATTCATTCGTTTCGTTCATCGTTCGGTCTATTATTAGAGTCATCGGAGTCATCGCCAATAAACGTCAAAGATTTAAGACTTTTCTGTGAATCGTGTAGACACATCCAACGTTCGCCACGTTGTTTTTAACACCGATCGTCGTGAAGAAAATAAAAATATAAAGAAAAATGGTTCTCGATATCGACTTGTTCCGGTCCGACAAAGGTTTCGATCCGGCCAAAGTGATCGAAAATCAAAAGCTTCGATTCAAGGATGTCGGTCTGGTGGAATCGGTTATGGCCCAAGATGCTGAATGGAGAAATTGTCGTCACAAAGCGGATAACTGGAACAAGCTGAAGAATCTGTGTAGCAAAGAAATTGGCGAGAAAATGAAGAAGAAGGAACTGCCAGGCGACGAAAATCCAGATGTACCGGCTGATATTGCCAACAATTTGGGTGACATCAAATCCGACCAATTGAAACCGTTGACGGTGAATCAAATAAAGAAAGTGAGGACGATGATCGATCTGGCATTGGCTGAAAATGAAAAGAATTTGCAAGCGTGCGATGTGAACCGAAATACAGCATTGCGAGAGGTCGGTAATCATTTGCATGCAAGTGTCCCAGTTAGTAATGATGAAGACGAGAACAAAGTGGAACGCACATTCGGCGATTGTACGACCAAGGGCAAATACTCTCATGTTGATTTGATACACATGATCGATGGTATGAATGGCGACAAGGGTGCTGTTGTTTCTGGAGGACGAGGTTATTTCTTAACTGGTCCAGCCGTGTTCCTTGAGCATGCCTTAATTCAATACGCTCTACATTCTTTGCATAAGAAGGGCTACAAACCGCTCTACACGCCATTCTTCATGCGGAAGGAGGTGAGTTTCGGTTTTGTTTATTTTGGCACTGCCGATTCTATTATCGAAATCTTAGGTGATGCAAGAAGTGGCTCAACTTTCGCAATTCGACGACGAATTGTACAAAGTGGTTGGCAAGGGCAGCGATCGAACAGATGAAAGTGGTGCCGTCGCCGATGAGAAATATCTTATTGCTACCTCTGAACAACCCATTGCAGCATACCATCGAGATGAGTGGATATCAGAATCAGCACTCCCTATCAAGTAAGTAAAGTGTCAATACCCATTTATGTCCTTTGTCCAGTCGTTGTATAAATTCGCGTCGAGTTAATTTGTTATTAAGTCAAGCAAATTTCACGGTCCGAGAACTTTCCCCTTTTTCATTTCCTTCACTTTCCCTTCAGGGAAAATTGTTTTTTTTTAATCGAACCAATTCCTTTCAGATACGCTGGAATCTCAACATGTTTCCGACAGGAAGTCGGTTCACATGGTCGTGATACCCGTGGCATTTTCCGAGTCCATCAATTCGAAAAAGTCGAACAATTCGTACTCACCTCCCCGCACGACAACAAATCCTGGGAAATGATGGACGAAATGATTGGCAACGCTGAAAAGTTTTGCCAAGACCTAGGCATTCCATACCGAATCGTAAACATTGTATCGGGTGCCCTCAATCATGCTGCCTCAAAGAAATTGGACTTGGAAGCTTGGTTCGCTGGATCGGGTGCATTTAGAGAATTAGTTTCTTGTAGTAACTGTTTGGACTATCAAGCACGACGGCTACTTGTGCGTTACGGACAAACAAAGAAAATGAATGCGAAAATCGATTACGTTCATATGCTGAACGCTACCATGTGTGCTGCCACTCGAGTTATTTGCGCAATTTTGGAAACGCACCAAACTGAGACAGGCATTAAGGTGCCCGAAGTGTTGCAGAAATACATGCCCGACGAATACCAAGTCGAAATTCCATTTGTTAAACCAGCTCCAATTGATGTGGAAGCGACGGGCAAGAAAGCGAAAAAAGCTAGCGGAAAGACAGACGTTGCTGCGTAGGGTATAACGATTCATCGTAATTTATTTCCATCTCTCTCAGCTTGTACGCTCTTCAGATTTTAATCAATAAACTCATTTGCCAGAAACAAAAATTTATTTTTCTTTTCATTGGAGTAATACATCCTCTCTGTACATCACTTCATTTTCTTCTGTTTCAGTAAATGTTTCCGCATACTTTGCTGTTTCTCCTTGAAAGATTTCTTAACCTTTGACCGAGCCTTATTCCTCATCATGCCGAAGTTCTTTCGCTTGCGTTTCTCTCGATTGGTCTTGGAGCAATTTTCATTTTTCCTGCCATCCTTGTAGCCAAATTTATCGCGCCCCGTACGTCCTCTCAGTACAGTTTCCAATCTGGCCTCTTTGTCGTGCTTCTTTTTCTTGAATATCATTTCGATGTCATTCAAGCGAACATATTCTGATTTTTCCTGTTCCAAAGGACGTTTCCGGGCGCCTTTCGTGTGCTTCTTGATGTTCTCCATGTCTATGCGCTTGAAATCTTCGTCGGTGAATAGACGAGTGATTGCCAGCTCCTGGGCGGCCTGCTTTTCATCCAAAATGACAGGTGCCTTTGCTTCGGACACATCGTTGGTGCTTTGATCTTTCTCGTCTTCAGAGCCATCTTCCTCGACATCATCCTCGTCCTCTTCATCATCTTCATCGTCATCCTCTCCTTCTTCATCATCACCTTCTTCTTCGTCTTCATCATCATCAATTTCGTTGTTTCCGTCGTCTTTCATATCAACCCAACCATCTTCTGATTCGGAGGCATCTGAGTCATCGCTCATGTCGATCTAGATTTTAAAGAAAACCAAATTATAATTCCTCTGGCTTCCATTGCAACGACGGTCATGTTAACACAAACCTGTTCAGATTGTTTGAGTAGAACCTCAGCTCCGGGTATACTGTCAAGAGCGACCACTTCTCCATAAGCTTTCGGTTTATTTTCTACTTGTGCCTCAGTCGGTCGTCCGCGATCTTTTCGATGCAGCAGCTCTGGAAGCCGTTCCCGAAACAGTGTCATCAACGATCGGGCTGCCATCATAACACTTTTCTCTTTGTACGTTTTATACATCACCAGATCGCGCAACAAATCTTCACCCATCGACAAAGGGCAGCGACTGCAAATTTCCCGAGTGGCATTCAAACCAATGGCCATGACATCACTGCTATTCCGTTCCGTTATGAAATTGTTGGCTATGGTTTTCAGCACTGGTTCGATTACTTCACCGGGAACCAATTCATGGGATGCTTGTGCGGCAAATTGAAGAATTCGGGTGACTTGACGTTGATGTGGTTGAAGAAAGCTGAAACAGTTAACGGGGTGATTGTCGAAACTTTCGGGCGAGAGGAAAAAATTTGGGCTAGCTACGGGTTAAATGACTTACCGAGTGATATACGGATAAAATGTGAACAAAAACAAGTCGTGAATGCCGATCAGAC
The DNA here is from genome assembly GCF_014529535.1 of Bradysia coprophila. Taxonomy (NCBI): domain Eukaryota; kingdom Metazoa; phylum Arthropoda; class Insecta; order Diptera; family Sciaridae; genus Bradysia; species Bradysia coprophila. The sequence goes on from NW_023503293.1 coordinate 527,483, forward strand.
GAGATATTACATCCAAGTGAAGTAACTTCACTTCGAAACGTTCGTTCTGTGCCTGCAATTGTTTGAACAGATTTTCGGCCATTCCTTGTGGATTGTGAATCAGGTGCACGCCGGAAAAGTTGAACGGTTCCGCCTTTGATTTCTTCTTCTTCGCCTTCACCACCTGTTTCTTTATCTCTTTCAATTGCTTCTGTCGTTTTTTCGTCTTCTTATTGACCCGATTGACCAGCATTGCATTCTTTAGATCCGGTTCGTTTTCACTATCCGAATTGTCGGATCCCTCTTCGGGATCGGTACCGAGGAAGAATTTCAAAGAGGCCACCATCACTTTGGTTACATTGGAAAAACAGCCGACGTTTGCTATTGCATTGACTGTCTTAGCATCGTTCCAAATATTTTTCTTGTACAGCTCGATCATGATGTCGATGGACATTTTAGCAGCTTTGGGATTTGAATCTTTCAGCATTGTGTACATAAAGTTTTGCAGTGTCTGCAACATTGTAACGGTATTTCGCTTAGCCAAAGAACAATTAAAGTCAGAGGTGAACTGTGTCTACTTACCGAGTTCAATTTCATATCTTTGTGCTTTGCATTCATATTCTTGATGTCCGTGATGATGTGGTTTTCCAGAAAACTTCGAAGTGACTTGTCTGGACATCTTAGTAATTGGAAAAATAGTTCCAGCAAATCGAGTGCTGCAATTAAATTTTTGTTCCTAAGCAATATGAGAGCCTTGCAGAAGGTGTTTCTCATGCCGGGATCCAATGTTGTCGAATGATGTTTCAGCAAATCGACAATCTGTTGCGGAAATGTAAGCAACTCTTCCACGTAACATTGTGCGACCTGTTGCGGAATTCAGTTTGATTTCGACTGTCTCACCATTTTATACGAAAATCGTCAATGACACACTAACCTGCGCTAGGAAGATGACCAACTCATCGAGACTTTTGTTTTCCTGTGCCGGATTCAGGCGGAATATTTCGACAAGACTTTGGAAATGACGATATTGCTGAAGGAATTCTTCGCGATATGATTCCGGATCACGTTTGATTAAATTCTGCAGCTGCGGTAAATTGTTCGGCAATTGATTGTTGTGCCTCATGATTAAAGTTGGAAAAATAATCCACTCCAATCAACATGCAGCAATTTTGGAATACACAATTTATGTCGCACAAGAAAAACACGAGGAGACGGTGTGACAGCTGTCTAACACCACCCAGACGGATTATTTCGACGAAATGCTCCCAACCAATAAAATTGCATTGAAAGACGACATCTCAAAATGCGCCATTGTACGATAGATGGCAGTGTGATGACAATTTTTGATATAAATACTTCTTACAATCATTAGTGAAATGAAACGCTCACCGATGTTTTGTAACTTGTAACTGCTTTTGATATTATCTGAGAAACACCTAACTCAAATTTAGTAATTCTTCTGATGCTTCAGAAACTTAGTAGGAAGACGAGTTAAAACCCTTCAGCAGCCGCCGTCGAACAATTTTAGGACACGAAAACAACTTAAGACGAATCAACAACGCTAAATTGTAGCCTAAATTAGTGCAACTTCGACGATTGGTTGTGTCATTTGTTTTATAGACATCATCGTCAGGGCCGTTTGAAATGCCATTCACGTTAAAAAAAATCTCATATAGAAGAATGAATGAACGAAACAGTTAACGAAATTTAAATGAGGTTACGCAAAGCACTTCAAGCAAAAGTGCTATTAATGACGGCTGCCAAATAGAGTACTATTTTGTATTAAATTTTATCCCCACTCTTTTTACAGTGTAAAATTTTGTATGGAGCACTGTCAAGTTTCAGTACCCTATTTAGAGTAACACTTTTGCTTGAAGTGCGTTGGGTTACGTCTAAAAGTACCGTATCTTGAAGATGATCTATACTGAACTGTATTTAGCTAAGGAAAAACATGGATCAAAATTCGGGGGATTCTCGATGGGCCTTTTGGATTTTTGTATGAGAATTTTTAATTTGTAGGCCTTCTTAAATTGAAATGCATGAAGCCACCGATGGGCTTTTTCGGTACTGAATATACAGTAAATGTAATGTAAACCGAATCAGTCAAAAAACCCTTCAAGGTTGATAAAACTTTTGCGTACGACGTACAATGCGTCACCCTCAGCGATATCAGTTATTTTGTAAGTAAGATAAAAGACTTGCGTCTCATTTACCCTTTAAGGGTTTTTTGAGTGATATCACCACTTTTGTAAGTAAGTCTTTTCGACAACATCAAAAAGCCTTATGGAAGTTAAAAAATTCCGGAGAAATCAGTCTGAATCCCAAAATATAGAAACAAATCTTGGAACACCTCACTTATATCGAAAATAACCCAAATCCATCAAAAAATCCGATGGAAGTTAGGAAGTGCCAGAGGAATCATCTGTCATCCCAAAATTTAGGAACCAACCTTGGAACATCTCGCTCATATCGAATATAACCCAGATCCATCAAAAAATCCGATGGAAGTTAGGTAGTGCCAGAGGAATCATCTGTCATCCCAAAATTTAGGAACCAACCTTGGAACATCTCGCTCATATCGAATATAGCCCAGATCCATCAAAAAATCCGATGGAAGTTAGGTAGTGCCAGAGGAATCATCTGGCATCCCAAAATTTAGGAACCAACCTTGGAACACCTCACTAATGTCGAATATAACACAGATCCATCAAAAAATCCGATGGAAGTTAGGTAGTGTCAGAGGAATCATCTGGCATCCCAAAATTTAGGAACCAACCTTGGAACACCTAACTCATGTCGAAGCAATACAAAAGATTTAGTAATGAAAATAACCCATCAAAAATCCGATGGAAGTTAGGAAGTGCCAGAGGAATCATCTGTCATCTTAAAATTTGGGAACCGACCTGGTGGAAGTTAATAATCCACACAATTTCCAACAAGAAACACATCCAAAAACAACATAACCTTTCACCACATTACCATCCTTATCACACACACACACATATAAATTGGCTTTTATATGGCATTTGTATGGAGACTTTGGAGATATCTAGCTCCCAAGATATTGAGTTTTGCCAACTTTTGAAAATTCCATTCTTATTTTTTGGTCATTATTAGCCTATAACCAAAACTTCAGGAAAATCTATAGAAACGTTTAGGAGTTGCTGGATCCACTTTTCCATAGGAACTAACTAAGTAACTAACTAATGTAGGCGATTTGCATTATCTGAAAATTCCAGATTTTGCTTATTTTCATACAAACATCAAAGTTGCTGTAAATATGCTCCGCCGTCCCCAAAATTTTTTTTCGCAATTTCGGTCCATAATCATCACCTTTTTCCATGCATCCATTTAATGTCGTTTTGAAGGTATTTAATTTCACAGTGCGTTTTTGATTTTTTTTCGCACTTGGGCTTTTTCACCTTTTTTTTCGCACGCTACAGAGCTTAGTACCTTTAAGAAAGGCTAAATTTTATAAATAAAAACTTTGCACAAACCAGGAGTTGAACACCCAACTAGAGGTGTGCGCCGATCTTAAAATAGTCGGCGGCGGTGCGCCGACTGGTAAGGGATCGGCGGCGGCGCACCGAAAGAAATTTATAGTCGGCGGCGGTGCGCCGATCGGCGCGCCGATAAATTTACAAAAAATCTAAACTTTCGAAAATAATGCAAAAACATTTGAAAAAGCGTGCGCAATCCTTTTTCCGAACACTGAATTCTTACTATCTTGCGATCTGAAGTATCAACTACTTTTACAAGGGGAATCAACTGAGACGTATCTCACCTTTTATATTTTGAATGTACAATTACTGACCTATTATCTTAAAAACATCTAATTTAATGAATCCAAGAATGATTAGTGAGTTTGCGTAAATGACACATAAGCTATAAGTCAACTTATAAGTTGGAAATTTTAAGTCACATCGTCATACTAGATGTTTTGCAGGTTTCTTATTTCTAACTTATAATTTATGTCATTTACGCAAACTCACTACTATTATCTTTCGATTTATGCAATAACCGTTCCCGTTGCCTTTAGTCCATCTTCGATGTAGGAGTGAGATCGTAGTAGAAAGTTTTCGCAAATAAGAGAATTAGATAAACTTAAATTTATAAGTAATAAGTGTATAGACTACGGTGTTACTGCCAGCTACAATGTGCAGATGACACCAGCTTGTTCATCACAGATGACACGTCAAATATAAACCAACGTCACGCTGAATTCACGACCCATAAGCGATTCATTCGGAAATTTCTATTGAACAAATCGTCGATCACGCAGCGAGCCGTACTTAATAGTTCTTTCGTATCGAATCATAGCCGGAGAATTCCGTCTGTAAAGTAGATTATGTGTCGCATAGTTGTCAAAGTGTAGTCAACCACAATATGTAAGTTTTCATAGTTTAGCTGTGTACTGTGTACATAACCTAATTTCGTGGAATTCAGAATTTGTAGCTTTACATCAAGTACATCACAACAATAAATCGTTTCGTATCATGACCGCTCGATTGCTTACTCAATTCCTCTGATTACATCCCGATTAGCAAGACACAAAATCGACAGTCCCTTCCCCGTGGAATCAACATACGGTAATAAGGTTTTATTTCCCAAATTTTGTACATAAAGCAGCTAAAAATTGAAAATAAAGATATCCGTGTCTCGTCTTTTGACGAAAAAACTTGAAACCGGAAAGATTTTCCACTTTATAAATTCCTGAAGCATGTGATTTCCGCCATTTTCCACCCGAATTCTACATACGGTCTTGAGTTTGCCACTTTACAATTACAGTAGTATTCACCCAGTTTTGACTGATGCACTGAATTTTGTTCTCTTTCTTCTTCCTCTTATCTGCATCAACAGGCAATAAGAGAAACGTCGTCTGCCGTATGCCGCGCTCCATTCCATTGCACAGGAGATAGAGTAACGTACCCAAGGGTTCACGTTAAGTGAGGATACAGAAAAGACAAATGTTGTTTCGACCTCGGGTATCGATGGCGGTCCCAGGCCAGCGTGATCTGACCATCCTCAGTTGTATGTTTTAACAAAAAACTCCTTTCTACGCATATAGAAACATAGCAGCATATAGAAACCTGACTTATAAATTAAGAAAGATAAACATTTGCTAAAACCTTGTACTCAGGCGCACACTTTTGTATAGATTTTTCAATTTAAGTTTATATTGCCGCCCATTAAAATGGCTGAAAGCACTAAACGTATAAAATTTCGGCGCGACGAAAATACAATCGGCGGCGGCGGTGGCGTGAGCTATAATTTTTCGGCGGCGGCGCGCCGAAAATTTAGCAAAAAATCGGCGGCGCGCCGGCGTAAAATCGGCGGTGCACACCTCTACACCCAACACCAAGATTTTTCCAAACACCAAGCAACGACCATAGCCATTCGGCTACAGAGTCACACAATTATTCAGAACGTATTGTTGAAGCGTACATACTAAGCATTGACTACTTGATTTTATTTAGCACGTCTCTATACATCACATTGCAATGTGTAGTGCAGGTTGCTTGATCGTTCAAATGAATTCATGTTTGCATGTGAATGTTTGGTAGAAATTTTGGTAATATTTTGCATTGGAAAGGTGATTATGGCCCGAAATTGCGAAAAACGTTGTATCTACCACGGTAGGTATGCCGGTATTTTTTCGCACACGACGTCTTGTCGACCTCGGCTTCGCCTCGGGTCGACAATCGACATCTAGTGCGAAAAAATTCCTTCATACCTACCTTGGTAGATAAATAACAATTAATAAAACATTTTTGGTAGTGGACTTGCGTCACGCTCGCTTACTAACGTGCGGGCATGATTTGGCTCTAAGTTTGCTTCAGCTGCATCATAGTGTTATGATCAGAGATAGAGAGAGAGAGAGAGAACCGAAGACTATTTTGATTGGAAGTGCCTTTGGATACTTGTCAAAGTATTGATATGAGCGAGAAGACCGAAGACCAGTTTATTATAACTTGCCTTAGGGTCACGACAGAGTAAAGTTAACCAGGCAGAAGCGCTGACTAGACTGGGGCCTGAATAATCTAGTACAACCTATATTTTTTGAGAATATAATTTTGCAATTTATGTCCACTCATACAGTCACACTTCTTATGCGTGCTTTATACTGTTAAATACCATTATCATGAAGCGTATGAAACGTTTATGAATACGCAGTGTGTTGGTATGAGTGGACCAGTTTGTAAAATTTAGTCACAAAACGAAATGATTCCATCGAAATTACGCATCGATTGGATCATCGAACACCTAGAATTGAGAAAAGTGTGATTCTATGTCAAGTTTTAAATGTAATTGTAGAGGTTATGGTGTCAGATCAAATTTTATTGAAATTAAAAAATAGTTTCACAATTACAAACGAACAGAATTTTTAATTTTTACATTCCACATTTAGCTGTATATTTACCTAATACAGAACATCCGCGTTAAATCCGAGCTTCATAGTTTCGTCATGTACACACGTTACGATTTTCAAAGCAGCCTCGCACCTGCAAATAAATTGAAATTGCTAAGAAGTCTGTCCAAAGGCTATTTTTACTGCCGCTTACTTGTCTTTGTCTGTTATCGTTTTGCACTTTCCAGCTATATCTTTACTGACGTCTTTAAACAATTTACCATCCTTGTTTTTGGTGGCTGGGTCCATTATCATATTCAATTTATTCGGAACTAATTTATTGGCCTTGTCCATCTGATAACGATAATGCAATTGATTTATACAAACAGATTTCATTTCATTTCATTTATTTTTCATAATTATAATAAACATAACAAGTGACCTGCGTAGTTCCAGTTTGTAAACAATTCTAAGGAGCTACTTTATTACACATTATTATATTCAATAGATGATAACCGAGTGCGTTATCATCTATTTTTATCAAAAATATCTATTTATGCAATTCAGTGAGCGAATTCGATACTTACGCAGGTGTGCAGTGTCATATGAACCAGTTTTATTTCATCCAAAAAACAATGCGGCAAAAATTTATCGCACGCTAAATGAGTGCGAAAAAAAATTTATCGCACCCAAAATACATCGACACGATCATAATCATATTCATCAAATGTAATAACAACTGTTATGAATACTATTAGAACAAATGTTTTTGCAACAGTTGTAACACGTTTTTCAGTAGATGTGAATTTCAGATTCAGTATTTTTTTGTGAAAATTTTGTTTTTATGGTTTGTTTTGTAGTCTTGGGGAATTCACTGAATTGCATAAAACGTTGTATGAAACAAAAATCGTATGATGGTATTTTATCGCACACGATGTCTTGTCAACCTCAGCTTCGCCTCGGATTGACAATCGACATCTAGTGCGATAAAATACCATCATACGATTTTTGTTTCATAAATAACCATTTCGTATGAAGGTATTTTTTTCGCACCATAGATGTACATTGTCAAACCGAGTCGAATTCAAGGTTGACCGGACACATCGTGTGCGCGTGCGCTAAAGTACCTTCATAGGGTTCGTGATTTGTCACTGTTAATCGGTCCTGGTCGCATATTATGATAGAAAAAAGTCATTGTTGTCTTACCAGTCCTAATTTTTCTAAATAACATGCGCCTAAACATTTGACTTCCTGCGGTGAAAGATCTTGAAGAGAAGAAATGTCTTTTCGACATTCTGCTGTCTTCTTATCAAGTTGTTCTCGATTTTCTGAAGCCTTTTCATACGGACCCAATTTTATCAAATTCGTTTATTTCATTCCAAAAAACACACATACCGAAGTTACTGAAGCAACCGCAATCGATACAAAAACAAAGCAAAATAGTAAATTCATTTTGATAATTTATTTATTCAAATTTCGTAAAAAGACTTTGATTTTCCTCGCGCTTGCAATAGCTTATATATAGCAATTACATAACTAAAAGTTTGTTAGCGAAAAAAATCATTAAAAATTTTATCGATCTTTTATGAAGGAAGCGCACTTTTATCAATGTTCCATCTGTTCATTAATTATAACATAACGGCTATAAATGAAACGATGGAACATTGATAAAAGTGCGCTTCCTTCATAAATGTGGCTTTATCAACTTATAATATGTGTTGAATTGTCTTAAAAAGACGGTTAGCACAATTAGTTTGACAAAAGTGTTTAAGATTTCATTCGATATCATTCTTTCATAAAGGTTAGTTTCATCGTTTGGGCTCACGCCGATCACATTTATACTGGTATTGCTATATTGCTACTATTGGATCTATTACTTCATTTGATACACACACATACGCGCACATACATTCGCACAGTCACACATTCATACATTTTATGTCGTTTAAATTATTCGAACTTATTGTTCATCGTCACAGCCACTGTCTTTGTATTGTTCGTATTCGTCCATTTTTCGTTTTATCTGGAAAAATAGAAAGATAGACAATTGTTTTAAGTTGCTGTCAATTGTAGTTCACAGACACATGAAGAAACGTTTCTGCAACTGCGCTGCAAAAAGTGAACGTTTTAACGCCTACTAATTTTTACTAAGTCACCATCGGCTTCGCCTCTCTCGATTAACTCACATCTAGTGAAAAAAAAAAACAACCACTTTTCGCAACTTGTTGCATAAATAACTAATGTAGGACGAAGTGTAACACTAATTTATTGGTCACGAGACTTCTTTACGATATAACTACCAACACACATACATGTAGGAGACCTTCGTGGCATATTTCAAAACTCCATCTACCCCACCGTAGTTTGCAGACTTCGAACGTTCTCCTCGAGCCGTGTCAATCGAGTGTCAATTCAGTTGTCCATGGCCTGGATTTGATTGGCCATTGTCTGGATTCGGTTTTGGGTTCCTTTGAAAAAAGAAAGAAACGAAATAGGACACTTGTTAGGTTATGAAGATGAACACAAACAATGGCTTCAGAGCAATTATGAAAGCATGTCCCCAGACCAGCTCTCAGTTTTTTTTGTCAATCTGGTACTTCGTTTTTTTTTCGAGAACTATTTGTCAAAATTTGTGTTTGTGAGTGTCTTAACATGTTCTTTCTTAAGTTTCAGAACCTTGGAATCAACAAACGTAACTGTGCTAATGTGGTACATACCTCCGAAGAAATAATCAAGTTTGGAAGACACAACATTAAGCGTAATACAAAAAAAAAAAACAATCACAGCTAATGTGCTGATCTGAACATTACTTTCACTAAACAAATCCATTTTTACAATTAAAGTAAATAAAAAAAGTATCGAGTCGACATTTATTTTTGTTGATATTTTTGACCCTTTTGACAGTTGCGGAAGGTCCTGTAGGTGACAGTAATTTTGTAAATCAGATCGACTCTTTGAACATTTAATTTTACCGATCACTATCTTCCTGGTTTTTGAATATTTTGAGCCATGACCGAAGCCAATTTCCATTTTGTTCAATTGGAATGAATCTCATAAACTAACGATATAATAGAAGTGCGAACGCTGCTGTCTTGGAGCGAGGGGAGTCATACCAAAGCATACACTTAATTAATTTTGATTTTTTTGTGTGTTTTTTTGGGTACAAGGAGGACAAAAAATCATCTTTTTCAGCATGCCACTGTTGGAATGGTCCCTCATAGGAGGAATGTTCTATTTTTTAAACTCATCTGTCAGTCAAGTAATCGGAGGCAAAACGGAGTGCTGAGTGTGGATTGTGACACCAACATAGCTGTTGAGGTAGGAATTCGGAAAGGGATGTTAAACACATCGATGCTCATTTGGTTATGCAGTTGTAGGGATTTTATTTGTTTGGAATGAATGTGTATGAAGTTCTGTCAGACCCTAACTTTGTTGAACTAGCAATCCAAAATTTAGCCAAAAATATTTTTATTAAATTTCACATAGACTCAGATCGCAACATCATCTTTCACAGGCGATTTTTCTTTGCAACACTGGTCCTTAGCAACAAATATAGAGATGCGTTCCGCATGCGTAATTTGTACAAATTCCAACGATGACTGACAACAAAACATTTCGAACAAAGTGACTACCATCTTGGTTTTATCTAAAGAAAAGCGCATTGGCCATCCCATTTAAATTGACGCGAACGCAACATACTTTTTTTCCACTAGAAAATTCCCAAGATATCAGATTTATTCATAAACTAAAAGATGCTTTGGCGGCGGTAAAATAAGTTAGCGCTTTCGCTTTGGCGGCGTTAAAATAAGTTAGCGCTTTCGCTTTGCCGGAGCTAAAATAAGTTAGCAACATATACAAAAGTTAGCGGGAAGACAGACCGTTTGAGAAAACTTTTGGGCTAACTTAACGTTCGTATGCAAAGTCTATTTCGCCAGTGGATACGATCGTCATAAAAACTACTGATTCTACTGACTACTGACCAAAATGTAAATTAGGGCGTGAGTGTCATGTGTTTATTAAACCAAACGTCCGAATCAAATTAAAGTGTTTTGGAATAATTTCCTACTTTTAATCGCTAAACATAAACACGAAGCAAATTACTGCTTTTTGTGTAAATCGAATCATTTACCATTTTTTTATGATCATTATTCTGATTAAAAAACAATATTGCGTGATGCTACTGTTACTCGTCATGAAATATAGAATCAAAATACACATCGTCTGCATCCAATAAGATTTTATGAAAAAATGATTTTTACTTCAAATTTCAGAAACAACAAGATACAACTAAACAAAAGGTATTTCTGCTAGAACTTTCGACAAAAATATCATTTTTCTTCCTGTATACCAAAACCGTCACATTCACTCACCAAATTTAGTACCGAAAGAGCAACATTCTCCCCTACTATTTTCTCTCAATTTTCATTCCCGCTTATGTCATTTTCGATCCTATCTTTATTCTTTCCCAAATGTGTCAAGTTGTTGTATGTACGCGAATGTAGTGTTTTTAGTGTTTTGTGACAATGAATTCATAAGGATTGCTTTCAGCATTCATACGGACTGCTTTCGGCATTCCTACAGATTGCTTATTTTTCGACATTTGTGAGAATACATGCACACGGAACGGACTTCTTTAGGCATTCATACGGATTACTTTCGGCATTAATATGGAATGCTTTTGCACCGGTATGTTGTTATGTTTTGTTCGGAATGTGACTTTGGTACTCCAGGAAGAAAAATAGTATACAAACCACGGATCAAAAAGGTGTGTTTTAGACCCAGGTGGTGAAAACGTCCAGGGATGGAGCGACGCGAAGCGAAGCGGTATGTAACATACTATTCTTTATATAATCCCTTTCACAGTGGTTAACAATCACAGGAATGATGTCCAGTCAACGGCGATCGCATAAATCCGGTAATGCATTTTTAGTGGAGAATGACTGTACAAAGTTAACAGGGGTGTAATTAGAACAATTTTTATTGTGGCTGCTTAGAACATTTTTGATTTTCGTATCAGCAGCCGTGTTGAATGTCGTTCAACAACATCGACTCGTTTTTTAATTTTCTAATTGTTATAGTTTTCGGCAACAACGATAACTTTTAATTGTCTTCGGCAATTGCCTAAAATCGATGGTATTTTACGACAATTTTTATGGTAAGGACCTAATTAAAAAGTTTCTTTTTTGTTCTCCTGACAAGTTTGGCAGTTGTAGCAAAACAAAGCTATGAATTAAGGTCTCATTCGTGTTGCTATGGAAATTATGCCTGATGGAGAAGTCATGAAAACTTTGCTTTGACTGAAGATGAAAATGTTGCAACTTTTAGAACCTCACATGTACTTCTTGAAACACTTTTCGAAATATCCGCTCTTTGTATCGTCTTTGATCTATTATTGTCACTGGGAAACGTCAAAGTATAACATTTTCGATTTTTTTTTTCAACCCATTAAAGCCATTTTGGTACGTCATCAAAGACAAATTACTTTTATTTGAAACTGTGTGTGAAATTACAAATATTTGCTGAAAAAGTGAGTTTCCCATGTTTAATTAATTAATTTGAAATTTTGATTTAATTTGCCAATATCGAAAAAGAAAATAAATTAAATTTTCGTCGTTGTTCAATTGCATTCTGTGAATCAGTTTTGGAAAATTCCCATTTTTTGACGCATTCTGTGTTCGCGAAATGAATTGATTTTTCAAGGGATTTCGAAGTTTAGAGTGAGTCTCGGAACAATCGGGACAACTGTTTTTTTCGATAATTTTTCCAGCAATGAAAGTTTACTGAAAACATAGAAACGTCCCAAATTAACGGGCAATTGATTTATATGAAATATGGTTACCAGGAAATGTATATTAATGATTCACAAAGGAACATGTAGCGGAGTGACTAACATTTATTTTAATGAATTTTCAAAATAAATAATTTGATAAGCAATGTAGACTAGCCTTGATATCAGCGTATAACAGAAATGAATGGGGTTTGAACTGGATTTTTAACGTCAATGGGTTCCACTAAATTCAATCGATTTTTCTTAAGAATAATTAATCGACGTGTTGAGGACTCAATGGGACAAACAGACAATTAATGCGAAATTGCGATTGTTTTTAAGACATTACTTGAAACATTTAAGTTGAAATGTTTAGGAGGATAAGACGAAACGTTCAGTACGGATGTTTGTCTCGTTTCCAGAGACTGTCAAAGAATAATATTTAAATTTTCAGTTTTATTTACTCAAATATTCACAGTCAAGTCGCAGATAATTTCTTGTGTTTATTTTATGATCGAATTTCAGTCAAATTTGTCGTATTGAATAAATAAATCGCTTCGTTGCCATTAGCTATGGGAAATTTATTTTCTGAATATTATTCAGAGTGAGTCAATTCCTAGTGCTTGTTACCAGAAGACACATTTACCATACATTGGGTCTGACAGTAATCGATATTTTATCGCTATGCTCAAATTACACTTTAGTCTTGAAATGAAAAACGATTATTTTAGCATTGCTTCTGACTCCGGCTTCAGGTTGACCATGTACCGTGTAGTAACAAAACAATACCGACAATGATGTGGTAAATGTGGTAATGGCACGTTATAGACTTTATATGTTCATCGAATTGCTGAGAAACGTGTGCCACATAATTTTCCAGTTAGTTTCGTTATTGAACATGACTTGACTCAATTGTCATACTTGCTTTAATAAAAACAGAAAAAACTTTCCCACGGCAATGATAAGGGCGATAGACATCAGTAATTGTGGAATATCAGATGATATGACACGATTATAAAAGACCGCCTTTGATCGCAACAACGGAAAATTCAGCGCTCGCCGCACAAATATTTTTCCATCATCTTTTCGATTTGTAGCCAACCGGACAGGAAATGAGGGTGTTGTAAACGATTACACAACAACACTGGTAATTATGGTTTCATAATTGTTACCGCGAGTCTATGTCACGAGAAATTATTATTTTATTTTTGAAATTGTCTTTGCATTCCCGCACAGATTAAAAAAAATTATTTGGAAAGAATGGTTGCTAGACGATAACGTCGCTTATCGATTGATTCGTTTAATTCCCTTGCAAATCCCCTTTATCTAAACTTTGTTTCGGGAACGTAATCCCTTTTAAATGTGACCTCGTATAAATACTAATTTTACCACACCATACCATTACACATTCCATACCGTGAAGAAATTCGATTATAGCGATTTTTGTGAACCAATGTATGTTGATACCGAGGTTGATACATATATATGTGAACGCCTTGCGCTGTACTCCTATTTTCTTAAGTACTTATCATTCTCGAATAAACAGCGAAATTTGCGTTAACCAGTAAGGTCTGTTCTTCCATTCAGTCTGTTCGGTGTCTTCGATTCGTACAGACCCTGGTACGTATTTTTACAGTATTGTACTCATTTGTGCAATTTTCCACCGTATCGTTGAGTTTATTTTTCCTGTAATACGGAAGTGGTGTTCGAAGTTTCATCTCTGTAACACTGTTGTACATAATTGGTGATTTTTTATGTTTCGTGGAGCTGGTTAAAGTGATTGATTGCTAAGCATATTGTGCGATGTCCGCCCATTTATATTTTGTGTTTTGTAATCTTCTTGCAATAGAATGATGCCGGTCACATCTCCACTTTGTTTTCTATTTGAAAAATATAATTTGATTTCGATTTTTAATTTAAAAATAAAAATAAAATGCTGAACAAGGTTGTAATAGATGGCGGATACGGTCTTATCTTTTAGAATAATTCGAAAGTTCTTTGACAGTATAAACACATAACGCTTATAACGAGTGGAGGTGTTCAATGGTCTATTGACTATAATGAAAGACTCGAACGCGGATTTCGAACTTTTTATACAGATGTCCATCTTAAAATCTGAAATTAATTTAGTAGACACCATTATGTCGCATGACCGGTATGTCCTAATCCCACTTAGCCGATCTGTAGCATACTGACTGGCACTGACTGAGTTTCATACAAACGATAAATTTATTGAATTCCAATCCATCTGCGGCTATATATTCAATGTTGGCAACGGTAGATACACAGGCAGTAAGACTAATATCGTTTAATGTCTTATTTTATCCTGATCATCACGATATTTTCAAAACTGGCGATATAGGCTTTGTGACCAACTCAGAGGTGTCTTAAACTGTTCGTTCAGAACTTGTAGAAATTTAAAACACCCTGGAAATATACTCCTACGATTATACTCAGTGTCGTACGAGTCGTAACCACATTGTAATCTCTCTTTGCCTTTGCTACTAATTGTTTGTGTATCTATTTGTGATCGTTTGAATGTTTTGTTCACCTGCTATCAACAGGTAGTTTCAATTTAACGTTTGAACGAAACATTAATTATTTAAAAAAAACGAAAAACAAACAGCAGACGTTGTTGCATTCGAAATTGTTGCAGTAAAATAATGCTTTTGTAAATATGTGGTGAATCTGTCTGTTTCGAAATCTGAATAAATATTTTAAAATCAACAATGTAGAGTCGAACAATTAATGGCTAACATTTAATTGATTCGGTAAATACCGGAAGTGAAATACAAATTATTGTTTCGCCCGGTCTAAAGCAGCATTTTGTGCTACAGTCGGACATCAAGAGCACGAGTGTCGATGGTTGGAAATGTATTCGTTTCATTCATATATAAATTTCTTGTTTACGGACATCCCGCTGATTGAATAAGAATGACAGTTTTTGCATAATAACAGTAAATTAAGTAATTTTATAAATCATATCAAAGCATAGCACGACTTCTACAACGTAACATGATTTAACGTTGTTCATATATGAGCGATTTTCTGGTTTAATTCAGTTGCATTCACGGATTAATTTGAGATTCTTCGAAAAAAAAACGATCAAATCTTCCCTATAAATTCAATCGAAATAACTTCTACTTTTTCGACAACCGGTATTTACTGCGCTTCCATAGCTGAAACGAAATCAACCACCAACTTTCTATTCAATCAGTCAATCCAATTAGATTTTCATTATTGAGATAACAGTCAGCGCGTGTAATGGCTTTGATTTAGCTTACGTAAAATGACTGATAAAAGTCAAAAAAACATAGTTCGTATATTCTTAAGTGAAGCACTTCCACCTGACATGGTTTACATAATTTTTTGATGGTCCGGTGACCGCCGATAAACCTGTTAGTGAAGAGTCATGCTGTCATGAATATGTTTTGAAAATCGTAGGATACTGAAACATTTCAGTCAAGTGACTAAACATTGTCTTACCGCAGAATCGCAGTTGAAACACTGAATCAATTAATATCAACTTAACGAGTCATAGACTTACACTCGATAGATGGCATGACGGCTCTGTCGTCTTTTTTCATGACTTGGTCCCCTTGTAATTTTTGGGTGCCAATCAGCACCACTCGAGCATAACTCTGTTAAACGAGTTGTTGAAGAACTTTTTCGATATATTTATAAATTCATTGTGTTTTATAGACAGACTTTTAAGGTAGTTGCACTCAGCGACGCAAAGGAGACCTAATTCCAATTGGTCTTTTGTTATATTGTCAAACTTAACAGAAGAACAAAAGAAAAATTTGAATTAGGTCTACTTCACTTCGCTATAGATTCCCCTCAAGGCATCATATTAGATTTATCAGTTTGGGACGATCATTTAAGATCTCGAAACACAGATTTGTTGATCCTTTGTTTCCATTCCCGGTCATCATGTAAATCATGGTAGCCTTCCTCTTGCCGATAGGAACCTGTCTAAGATGTCAGGTCCTATTGCAGCAATTTCCGAAGGAACCACCTCGTAGTCTCCGAGCATCCTGCGTCTTAGTTAAAGAAATTTGGGGCAGTCACATATCAAGTGTGCACCCGTTTCTTCTTCTAGATCGCAGGAACATCTCGGAGTGTCCGAAAGCCTCAACTTATTCATGTGCCGATTCAGCCCGCAATGTCCCGTAATCGCTCCTACTACTCTTCTAATGCGATTTCGGTCCATTTTGAGCAAATCTTTGGCCCATTTTTTGTTAGGCTTAGGGAAGAAGCATTTCGTGTGAACGCCTCCATTATACGCTTCCCAGCGTTCTGCGTGTTTACGCTTAACCCAGTCTTCCAGTGCTCTTTTACACTCTGACTGGGGAATCGGAAGGTACGGTCCGAGCCTTCTTTGGCCAGCTTATCTGCTTCCTCATTTCCCTCCACGCCGGAATGTCCTGGTACCCAGACCAAATTGATCCGATTGCTCAGACCAAGAAGGTTCAGGTATTCCTTACATTCCTTCACCAGCTTGGAGGTGACAACGGGCAATACGAGTGCAACACAAGGCATCATAACAAGCTATAGAGCAGAGCGAGAGTTCCGAAGATCAGTTAGTTATATAACTGGCCTTAGGGTACTTGTCACACATTGAATATGTTTTGACAGGCTGTTAGTGTCAAACTGTTCATGTATAAGGTCACAGTCAGAGCTTAAATTTTGAATTTATAATTCTAATCAATTTACACCAAATAAGTAGCCAACGTTCTAAAATGTAAAAATGATTTTTCAGGGAATAGCTAAACAGCGACCGAGAACATGGGTTCTTTATTTCGAAGTGAGCAGATGACCTTGTGTCAGCTCTTTCTGCAGAGTGAAGCAGCCTATGCATGTGTATCGGAACTGGGCGAATTGGGACTGGTCCAATTTCGTGATGTAAGTTTTGGTTTTCGTTGAAAATCCGGGTTAATCAATTTATCGATCCTCCAATCAAAAACTTACAGCTAAATCCCGACGTGAATGCTTTTCAACGGAAATTCGTCAATGAAGTACGACGTTGCGATGAAATGGAGCGAAAACTGCGCTACTTGGAAAAGGAAATAAAGAAAGACGGCATTCCGATGTTGGACACGGGTGATAGTCCCGAAGCGCCCCAGCCGAGAGAAATGATCGACCTTGAGGTAAATAGACTGTCAATGTTTAGATGTGACGGAGGTTCATTCGGGATTTGAAATTTAGGCAACATTCGAGAAATTGGAAAATGAATTGCGTGAAGTGAATCAGAATGCCGAGGCATTGAAACGGAATTTCTTGGAATTGACGGAATTGAAACATATTCTGCGAAAGACGCAGGTCTTTTTCGATGAGGTAAGATAGTCTGTTGTTGTTTCGTACTGTTGACTTTAATTTCTTCTTTTGGTTAATTTGTTTTTTATGAAATTATTGAATGATTTTCTTTACTTAACACTTGATTTCTTTGTAAATCTATTATATACTCATATCATCCAATTAATCAATCATTAATATAATTGTACTCCAAACGAGTTCAACAATCCAAAAAAATGTTCTCTTTTGATTTTGATTTCTGCCGCAAATTTTTTTTAATTTTTTTACTAAACGTAAGTTTGTGTGCGTAAGGGATACATGCGAACAAACTTTTTTAATTGTTTATCATTTTTGTTGTCTCACTAACATTTTTTTTTAAATCAACGATATGAGTTGAATTTCATCGGATTTTATTTTGTCATTTCGATGGTCTCCCATTCAACACTCCCATATTTCTCAACGAAATCATTCAACTGTTTGGGTGCATGTTTGGATATTTTATTTTATTTTTTTAAATTTTTTATTTATTTAACAAAATCAAGGAAATGGTAAACATAAACGACAAATTCATCCATTACACCATTCGGGTACATTTCAATCCATTAATCACGATTCATATTTTTTGGATTCCATTTTTATTCCCTTTAAATTCCAATTTAATGGTTCGCATCGTTTGGAATGATGATATTGTTGGATTGTTATTACCATTTGCTTGAACCATTTTGTTTCTTTGTGTTGTATAAATTAAGTGAAACAAATTGCATTCGTCTTGGCAAACACAACTGAAAATATATTTTAAAGAAAAATGGGATGAAGAAATGTTTTCAATCACATCGACGCAGTTCATCATTTTACTAACATATTCTAAATCATTTTCTTTTCGAATTGGGTTACATAATAAATGTTAGGTTAATTCGCTAGAAATTACTTTTGCTTTTCGTCGGGATAAGATGTTTCAAATGTAGTTACCATTGAATCAAAATTGATATCGAGAAGAGTTCTTTACCGAAAGTTCGCGCAATTTTCGCTTTATTAATTATTTGGTAGAGTTTTAATAGCAATTTAATTTCAAGTATTTATTATATGGCTTCCATCATGAGTTTATTGCCTGGTAAATCAGATGCGATAAAACGTTTACAAAACTCAGTTATTCACCAGAACAATACAGAGCCTATAACGTTTGTCGAATTTTCACGAGCTCAGTCAAATTTTCACGAATTTTGTGAAATTCTTGCGAATTTTCACGAGATTTCACGAATTTTCCCGATTTTCAAAAATCACAAAAAATCGCAAAAAATCGACAAAATTTGTGAAAATTCGACAACATTCGTGCAAATTCAAGAAAATTCGTCAAAAGTCGCGAAAACGTTGTCACGATTACAGGCTCTATTTTTTGTTGACAATCAGCTAAAGCAAATTTGACTAAAACTTGATTGCCCTTTCCTCTAATAAGGGCGAAACTTTTAATTTTTTTGTGATTGAACTGGATCAGTTTCGATCTGTATTCATTCAGTTCTAAGAGTTAGTGATTCTTTCGGTCAATTTGAAACATCTTGTTAGGGCTTAAACGGTCAACCGTTAAATAATGTTGGACAAAGTCTTTTTGAGGAAATTTGTTGAAAATAAAAACTAAGAATAGAGTTCGTAAGATTTACTCAGCTACACATACCAACGCAAAAGAGACCTAAATCAAATTTTTCTTTTGTTCTTCCGTCAAGTTTGACAGTATAACAACAGAAAAATTTGAATTAGTTCTCTTTTGCGTTGGTATGTGTAGCTACAGTAGCGACCTCTTCTTGGCGAAGACATTCTTCAAATCGACCTTACACCGTGAGAAAATTGAAGAAAAATGCAAATTATGTCGTCTGCTGCATTTTTCCTTATTTGACGCTTAAAAAATGTCTTAGCCAGAAATAAGTCACCTAGTCTTACGATTCTTTATGGAGATTCAATGAAATTACAGACAAAGAAAAATAAAAAGTCACAATTCCAATCGAGGTTATCTATCCCACATGCATTACCCATTGGTTAGTAACCAATGGTTACCCATACGTAATCAAATGTATCACAACGCTTGTGGAATGAATAACATCAATTGGAATGCAATCGCTCAAAATGTGACTTCTTTTAACTCTGTGAGTGTAATCAAAATTTTCTAAAGATTACAGTCGAAGAAATTTAGTTTTCGGGTTTTCCAAAGGTATTAATCCTATTTAACCCACACTTTATCCCACAACAATGGAATCCACAAATTTAAATTTAGTTAACACAACGGTCACAATGACGGCGCTGCAGTCACGATTTCAAAATGTGATATAGGGTGGCTAAACTAAATTTTGGTTTTAGCCGAGGGGTGACGCACTTCCATTTAATCCATTTAATCCATTTAATCCAAAACAAATTTTTTAGTTTTACCGAAATAATTAGGCTACCGACCTGAAAAATTTGTAAAGTAATTGCGAGAAATAGATTTGCACGATCCCCAGCTCGTTTAAGTACTCGTGAGGTATAGGAAATTTTTTTTTGTGAAAAATGGTATTAAATTTATTTAATCCATTTAATCCACTTTACACCAAAAACTCCTAAAAGTGGATTTTTTCGCTTTTTAACATTGTAGTATGAGTTGTAGTACGTGGTTCGATCAAAATCAACAATTTTTAAGACTTTTACAGTATTTGGTAAAATGAACTTTTTTCCTATTTAATCCATTTAATCCAATTTTTATTCCATTTAATCCATTAAATCCATTAAACCATTAAATCCATTTAAATAATTTAATTCATTTAATCCATTTAATCCATTTAATCCATTTAATCCATTTAATCCATTTAATCCATTTAATCCATTTAATACCATTTAATCCATTTAATCCATTTAATCTAGAAGTGAGTTACCCCTCGGTTTTAGCTACATTTTCTCTTGGTTTTTAGTAATTACATTAGGCTTTTAAATTAAGAGTATCTTTATGCAATATAAACCGTTTGAGTTTGAAAAAAGATGTTTTGTATCAGTGAACGATATAGGAAAGCGTTCAGTACGTCTCAACAAACAAAAGAACGTACAACATATTTGTACATTTAGCCACCCTACGTCCGTCATCGCATCTATTGTCTTCAAAAACATATTGTGTGGTTGTCATGATATGTATCAGAAGTTTGTTTATTTATGTGTCTCATCTAAAATGCTCGCCAGCAAAATTTTGATCATTAAATTCAACGGCAAAATTGATCTAAATGTTAAAATGATTGTGAATAATAGTTAAGTTACTGTGGTTTTGTTTTCTCCTCATAAAGGAATTTGCATCAGTTCGCTGTAAAGTGCGGAGCACCATTAGAAAAAAAAACTTGTCGCTTAAGAATGATCAAAAAGTTGCTGGACGCAGTAGCTACATCTAATGCTTTGCAGGATCAAGAATAAAAATTAGAGAAACACCAAGAGCCGTCCATTTGAAATCTTCACAATCATCATTTCAACTAAAGGGCTTTTTTTAAATGAAACGGAAGTTCGCTCGCAGATTCGGAACTTCGAAACATTCTTTTTCGCCGAATTACAATTTGGCATAGTAAATAAATTCAACTCTTTGTATAAGTGAAGCTCATGATTGAGCTAAATCATGAAAACAGAATCTGGTCAGGAATAAGATAAGAATATGAATATGACGAACTTCAAAGTTCCTGATTTATAAAGGCCTGCTCATGCAGTTATGCTTGTTGTTACGATTTCCAAAGAATTTTAATATCAAATTTTAGACAAAAGAACAATTTCCAAATCTGTTTTCTATTTAATTTATTGTATTGAACGACCTCGTTCTAGGGTAATAAAATTTTCTGTGGATAATTTGTAACTTCATGAAGATATTAAGATGAAAATCCTCAGAAACATTATTAGTCTTTTTGCACTCATTAGGAACTTCGGAAAATAACTACTGGGCAGTCGAGACGGTTTAGTTGTTGTCCGTAATTATATTTTGACTTCGTAGAACATACTGTCCCGTACAATCTTTTTCTAAATAAAAAGTTGGGCTAAGAGTTGCGTTTTTTGAAGAAAAAAAAATCTTCGGGAAGTTCCCTTCCATCCAGAAGCCGTGAAGTATCGCCAAAGTCAAATCGACAATATTGTATTTTTTGATGATTTGTCATATTTTGGAGTTTCTTCACACTTTGGCGAAAAAAATAGACCTGAAGAAACGCCATAAAGACAAATTTTCAATTCTCTATGATCCTTGAAGTTTCTTTACTCTTTGGCGATTTTTCTTTGGCCAAGAAAAATCGACAGAGCGTGAAGAAGAGAAAAATCGCCTGAGTGTGAAGAAACGCCAAAGTGTAAAAATACGTTTTTGAAATGTCTTTACATTATCTTTCGTAAAATGATGGTTTCCTCGGGATCCTTTATTTCGTTAAAGTATGAAAGTATCCTTAGGATTGAACAAGATGCCTTTACGTTACCTGACATAAAATAAGAGTTTCCTTAGAATCGAACCAGGCAGCATTTCGTAACTTTTATAAAAGGATAGATTCACTAGCTTCGAACAAATAACTCCTTTGAGATAAATTACGTAAAAGGATAAATTTCCAAGGATTGAACAAAATCATCATCATTTGTGGTTGATTTGTTTAATCACCACGAAGAATCGCCAAAGTGTGAAGAAACGCAACAAAGACAAATTTATCATTCTTTGTTTCTGTCGGCGTTTCTTCACACCTTGCCGATTTTTAATTTTTGGCGATTTTACTTTGGCGATTCTTCACGGGAATCTTGATTCATGACGGCTACGAGCTTTAGCGAAAAAAACCCTTTAGTTGAAATGATGATTGTGAAGATTTTAAATGGACGGTTCTTGATCCTGCAAAGCATTAGATGTAGCTACTGCGTCCAGCAACTTTCTGATCATTTTTAAGCGACAAGTTTTTTTTTCTAATGGTGCTCCGCACTTTACAGCGAACTTCACTATTATTCACAATTATTTTAACACTTAGATCAATTTTGCCGTTGAATTTAATGATCAAAATTTTGCTGGCGAGCATTTTAGATGAGACACATAAATAAACAAACTTCTGATACATATCATGACAACCACACAATATGTTTTTGAAGACAATAGATGCGATGACGGACGTAGGGTGGCTAAATGTACAAATATTTTTTACGTTCTTTTGTTTGTTAAGACGTACTGAACGCTTTCCTATATCGTTCACTGATACAAAACATCTTTTTTCAAACTCAAACGGTTTATATTGCATAAAGATAAGGTAAGCGAGGTAGTAGCTGACCGGCTAAGCAATTTTTCAACTTTGGTCATCAGTATCTCAAGATGGTTTCGATGAAGCTAAGTTTTTCCTTCGTCAGAATTTAATTTGATCTGTTCCCATTCCGTAGAATATCAGAAATATTGACAATTAATTAATTTTTATTGTAAAAAACTGATTTTACTGAAGCACTGTTTTTGATGCAGTAGCTGACCACTAAAAAACGGATGTTGTTATACCTGACCAGTCTTGTTGCAGTAGTTGACCGCTACAAAATTAAGACATTTTTCACATTTTTCGCAATAATTTCGCATTATTCGACACATTTTCACTCTTAATTCACTGATATTAACCAATTTCAATGATAAAAACTCATAAAAACACAAAATATCAACGAATTTTAATCACATCATTTTGTACACAACAATGCACATGGAAGGTGAATTTGTCACATGAAGAAAAATGTACGGAATTTGATGCGGTCAACTACACAAACATGGCATATTTTTGATGCAATGTTTTGACCACCATGTAATTAATCAAATATTAACTTTTAGACGCCATTTATGTTAATAATATTAATTGTCGAACTATTTACTACCTAAAAACACCAAAACTTTGTCCATTAATAATTCTTTTGTCAATAAAAACCTTAAATTAGACCACACCGATCTTTCGATTTTCTTAAGAATTGTGCAACTTTGTACTGATATGGTTTCATTTTATGGTTTTATCAAATAAGTAAACATAATAGTCGCATTATTTTCATGAAAAAATTAATCTTTAGGCTCTAAAGATTAATTATAACGTTAATTTGCGTATTTTCATTTGTTATTATTTTCCAAAACAGATAAATAATGTAGCTGGTCAGGTACACCTGCACGGTCAGCTATACCCTCGCTTACCTTACTCTTAATTTAAAAGCCTGATGTAATAATTAAAAACCAAGAGAAAATGTAGCTAAAACCAAAATTTAGTTTAGCCACCCTATATCACATTTTGAAATCGTGACTGCAGCGCCGTCATTGTGACCGTTGTGTTAACTAAATTTAAATTTGTGGATTCCATTGTTGTGGGATAAAGTGTGGGTTAAATAGGATTAATACCTTTGGAAAACCCGAAAACTAAATTTCTTCGACTGTATTTCCACAAAAACAGGAAGACAGAGCCTGTAATCGTGAAAACGTTCTCGCGAATTTTTCGTCAATTTTCACGATTTTTGTGAATTATTGAGAAAATTCTCGAAAATGCTTCCACGACTGCACACTCTGGTCTCAAGTGAAAACAATATCCTCTTGTAATGATTTTGCTATCAGCATTATTGTTGGGCTATCCGATGAAAGACTTTTTCAAAAGAATTCAAAGTGAAGAATTTCTAGTTTAACTAAGATCTGTACAGTTTTGTGTCGATATAATTCAATGTCTATTGTAGAGCGCTTTGCTTTAATTGTTTAACAGACTCACTCACATAAATATTTACAAAAAGGATACTAGCAAAAGGAAACTAGTGTGACAACAAGTCAATATCGGTCCTTAAAACACTCAACATATTTTTCCCGCAATTATTGTTGTTATGGATATGAAGAGCCAATTTTACAATTTTTTTTTGTAGAATTAGATCCTAGTCTAGTAATCAAAAAAGAAAAAGAAAAAATAATAATTTGTATACATAGTCTGTGTGAGTCATTGATTTATCTGTTGTAAATACTTTCCACTAAAAATTGTAAAACAAAAATCATAGAAAATGGTGCTATAAATGTATGTGCATTTTTTTGTTTTGTGTGGTAGTTTATATTATTATATACGTATTACTAGTTATTACTGAATATGAACCTTATTGTTATGTGTGAAACGACCTAACATATTACCAATTTGCTCTGCAATGAAACATTCCTCATTCAGACTATATATTTGTTCGATGTGAATCGATCTTCAATTTTATCTGCTAGCGAGAAGGTATAGTGCCACTTACCTACGTTATCGGTGAACGGTACACGGTATGTTGTTTACCTACTGCTAGTAAATAAAAAGAAAAATACGTGTACGTATCTATACTTCCAAATTGTCGTTGTGACTCAGGGATTGCACCCTTTGTATTCTACGCGGGCAGTAAACTATCTGTAAATGAAAACAAAATTATTGTAGGTGATTCATATTTGGACTATTAACACTAGGGTGGTTCGATTTTACAAACTTGAAAATGCATATCAAACTCCATTCGTAGCTTGTCGAGGTCGTACAGGTCTGAGGGGTCGTACACAAATGGCTGCATCAATATTTTTTCAAATCCGATTACTTTTGTGTACGCTCTGCCGTTTGAACGAAATTTCGGGGTATCATTGAACTTTGAGGATGCTGCTGCTAGGAAAAAGCAGTGAGAGCTGTCTGTACTGTATTTTAAAAAGATACAACACAAGACAACCACCGCCTTAAATGGTGGAGGTGCCATCGACAGGTATCTCATTTCTATCGGTATTTTATTATTTTTTATCGGTAGTGTTGGATTTTTCTATCGATCGAATATAATATCCCGATAACAACCCGATGAAACGGATTATTTGTGTTGTGGTTGAGTTTCTAACCCACAACTGACAATTCAATAATTCGATGTGATGTCTCGAGTCTTGAACTGTTTACTTGACTTCTTACCCTTCACCTATCCAATGAAACCCACCATGAATGTGTCTACTTTTCAAATTCAAATATGTCACACATCATGTCTACTCGCAAAATTCAGTAAAATATAAAATAGAGGGAAAAAGTCTGATTCAAAAATTAAGAGCTTATGCAGTAGCAGCATTGATTGCCAGCCGGTGAATGGATTTTTGGACTGAATTTTTTGTAATTTCGACTAGAAATTCCCTTTTGTCCGAGGCGCATAATAATTTACAAAATTTTACTTTTCGCACAATCGGGTGTGGATTTTCATAATGGTAAAATCGATCCACCCTAATTAACTCATTCAATTCCTGCTTTCTTTTGCGAGCAAATCAGTGACACGACAACAAAGCACTAAATTATAACGCTATGGATACAATAACTATAGATATTTGTGATGGTGAAGTAACAGTTGTGATGGGCCATATCTGTTTCTTCGCTCTCACATGTTAATAGTGAGCAAACGAGTGCGTTTCATTCCACCAAAAAGTACTCTATGAAAATGAAATCTTTTACTTGGTTAATGTACGTTAAATTTGAAGTTGTTAGTTCCGATCTAATTTTTGTTTGTGTTAACTTACGCTCTTGGTCTTGATCCAGCTAGATTTATGAAGTACTCAGACTCAGGGTGATGATCTACACTTTTCAATTTCTCGATTTATATGTTTAAAATAGACGGAGATAGTGAGCATCAGAATAGGAGCTCCAGACCAGGAAGCATGTGTTTCTCTTCCCTACACCTATCGAGCCTAAGAAAATAAAATTAAAAGAATTGAATCAAAGATTAACAATTCTCTTCCAGTAGATTTATAACATCGACCTAAAGTTTCTAACAATTTACTCGTTGACTCATATGCATGACCAGACCTTTCATTCTCTTTGTCCGTTAATATTTATTTTCTATGAATTTGCCATTTAAATTAAGCAATAATAACGACCTCGAAATACCCGTTTGATCGTACCGTCGGCAACATTACAGCACAGAACACAATACAAAACCAATTTACAATTTCGGTACACATATTTGTGTACTTTAGAAAATGTTTGCACACGTACTTTGCACGACTAAAAACCATTGAAACTGTAATTCGAAACATTTCATTCGAAAATGTTACTTTTTTTGGGGATAGTCGAATTATCGAAACCATGCGATGATACCGTGATTTCTAACTTAAAGAAAAAAGGCACAAGGGCGGAACTTAGAACCAATTTTATTGTTTCTGCTTAGCATATTTTGAATATTAGGCAATTGCCGAAATTCTGTAGTATTACATGGTATCTAAATTGTATTTTATGACAATTTCTATTTGAAGTTTTGTTCATTATACGGTCCTCGTAACGTTACCCCACTTAAGTTTCCGTTAATTTGTGAGTAGCCTCAATCGGTTGACGTTAACTGCGTGTAAATCGCTCGTCTGACAGCAGTAGTCGTGCCTAACGTTCACAGAGCACGTACAACATTTACTAGCCTATTTTTGACAGTTTTAACAAGGCGATATGGGTAGAGGATAGAGATTGATAGTGAACTTTGACAGATGTCACTTAACGAAAAACAATTGGAGTAATTCTTCGTTAAATTTAACCAGTGAATCTTGACAAGTCTAGTCAATTTTCACTGGACATTACTGTACGCTGATCGCGCAAACTATCAAAATTGATTTTAGTACTTCTGTCATTTAGATGTTTCTAGGAACAATTTTCCAAAAAATTTACGTGAGAATGAAATGGCATGACTACTTCCAACCGTACAACATCTCCAAAAGTCTACCTGATCTCTTTCAGACGTAGAAACCATAGAGTTGACAAGTTATTATTTTGAGTGATGTAGTTTAGCAATGCAATAGCAAATAGTAGTCAGCCGTTAAAATTTTCTCCCCAGAACTCGTTATATTTTGTCATTGTTGCATCTTACGTTATATTATTTCGATTCAACAAATTACAATAGATCATCCAAGAAATATATCAGTCCGTCCAATATATAATCTGACGGCAAGGATATTCTGACAATGATCTATTGAAATTTTTGTTTTGCTTGCTTTGCTGTATTTTCTACCTTGGCTTAATATTTTAAGTTTGCTTCACACGCGTAAGTAATCTCTTCTTTTTTTAAATAACAAAGAAAAAAAAATTATTTGCTTCACGCGTAAATCGGATTAGGGGAATTTATTTACGTTTTCACATGTACTCAAAACACCCAGCCACTTCAACATAAACACTAAACACTAAACATTCAAAGAAAACTAGTAAAGAAAAGAAAATAATAAAAAAAAAACGATAAAGTAAAGTAAATCAAACAGAACAAGGTTAGTGATAGAGCAAAGGATGAAATATCCTTTTAGGGAAATAAAAACAGAAAGAAAACAATTTTCGGTTGTGTTACCAGGCTGCGCCAACACTTTCAATAACAAGTGTCCGCTATTCATATCAGATGGCGGATGCGCACAAAGAAGAGGAGCAAGTTCAACTACTTGGCGATGAAATGAGAGCTAATGCACAAGCACAAAACCTCAAACTTGGGTAATTATCTAAATAAGTCTAATTAAAGGTTAAAAATCTTTTTTTTTTTGTACAAAAAATGCTTTTGAAGGATGAGGAAATCCATTTTAGTGAAACAATCGGTTTATGTGGTAAAATGTATGTGAAAACACGACTTTGCTAAAAATTACAAAGAGGGCCGTCAATTTAATTAAAAGTTGAACGAAATACGAGCCGAGCATCGCAACTCATTTTTAATTAACCAACAAACAAATGTGACTAATAACAGCACTAGTTCCATATTGTTTAGATTTTTCGCTTTTTTCTTTTCTTTTTCTTTTAAATAATTGAAACAAAGCAATGAAAATGAAATTTTTATTTATCTTAATTTTGGCATTGAAATTTCTCCAAATAAAAATTGCAGAAAACAATTTTAGCTGCTCATGATGAAGACGTTGGTCAAACGTTAAGAAATCAATTAAGGCAAGATAATTAGTTGGAAAAGATTTTTTTTTTGAAAAAGTTGTATTCGTGCGCTCTGCTTTTTAACATTTTTGCGACTCCAAGTCAATTAAAAAATTAGTCAGTTACGTAACTATGGTGGTGAAATTGAAAACTCCATTGTCCATGCGAATTTGATTGAATAATTCACACGAACGAAAAAGATCTTCCAGTTTTATCCCCAGTTATGTAAAAGATAAATAAATCTACATGCTGAAGGCGTCGAAAGACGTGTTCGCAAGACTAAATTCGACGTACGCAGCATGTTAAAACATAATTAAATTTTTGTTGTAAGTTCATTAAGAACCCACCCTTGAAAATTTGGTTCGTATTGTGTTTGTGTGATGATCCATGGAAAATATTTACTGCTTTTCGATACAGTCCGAGGGCATTGAAATTTCAGATGCTTTTCAGCTGATCCACACATACAATCAAAAGTGTTTATACTTGTTTAATACGGTTGAAGCTGCTTCACGTACGCGCGTGGTAATGGTAAAACCGTATTAAGATATATTAAAGAGTTTTGATTGTTTGTGTGGATCAGATGAAAAACGACCTCCGACTGTATTAAATTGTGAAACAATTGCGTACTATAATCAAGATGGAAGTGAGCTGAGTGGGCGGCCGATTTTTTGGGCTGCCCACACAGCTCTAGAAGGAAGTACCAAAAAAAAAATTGTGCAAACAGGTTGAGCCGATTAAAATTAAGAATGCGGCACTCCGTTTCGTACATTGTTACTGTAATTTAATCCACCATTTACGACCCAGACCCACACATTTTTTTAATTTTAACTGAAAACTTAAAAGTAAAATTGATTACATAACTAGATGATGTGTTTCTTAATGATGAAAATGTGCTCGATTGTACATATATCTCGGTTTTATGTTAATAAAATTTATCGTCCGATAATCCGATTAGTAAAGTGCTGCGGTTATCAAAATTATGAATTTAAGAAATGATAATTGTTAAAAAAAAACTCTTAAAAATGCACATATTTTAAGCACCTCCTATTATACCTACTACAAAATATATATAAATTTAGTTGCTTTCGTATTACTCCATATTAACGAATCATTGCATGAAATCAACTCAATTTTGTTACAAATGGAAATATGTATTTTACAAACCTGTACAGTGTCCAAAGTCAGTTTATGAATCAAAATTATTTTATCATTAAACAGTAAGGATATGGGGTAATAATGTCATATTGACGCAACGACGCAAAGTGCGCCAATATAGACAAACCATTTTCACTGGCAGTATATTAGAACTGTTCATAAATAACGTCTGCACTTAGAAGTGGAAGGCAATTTTGCGGAATGGACAGGGTGGTCATTGACCACTGGTCAAAGACTAAAAAATGTAGACGTCATTTATGCAACAGTACAGTGAGAGGCATTTCAGCATTAATTTGGTTCAGCTGATCCACATATACAACCAATAGTATGTTGTGTTACAAGTATTGTAATGTTGATTTTTTCAGCACTAGACCCAAGTTTTCCTTACGAGCGGAGCGAGTAAGGAAAATTGGGTCGTGTGCTGAAAAAATCTCATTACAATACGTGTAACACATCATGCTTTGTGCCAACCGAGAATTGAAATAGACAAATGCCCAAAAAATCATAATTTTCATTGTAAACAATCACTCTTCAAATTTGATCAATCACATTGCTTTGCATTTTCTCAAACGAATGCTGTAACAACTCATACAAATTCCATATCAACACTGCTTTGAGTGTTGTAATATCACATCAAACGGGCGCTGAAATAAGTCACTTTACAACACTAAAATGAGTGTTGAAAAGAGTCGTATTTCAATTCTCGGTGGCACAATAGCTATTTTGCTAACATGTGCTTAAATGGAAATTTTGCGTAATAGATGTGAAAATTGTCAACCCGAGGCGATGCCGAGGTTGACAACACATCGTATGCGCAAAATTCCAGTTTAGGCACAAGTTAGCAACAAGTAGTGGGATCTTCATTTTTCCAAACGTCACTTGCACTAGTGCTCAAAAGTATCCATTTAAGCACTATACATAAAACTCTTAATACGGTTTAAGCTGCTACATGCAGTGGTGGTGGTAGAACTGTATAAAGACGTATAAACTGTTTTGATTGTTTGTGTGGATTGGCTGAAAAACAGCTGAAGCAAATTCATGCTGAAATTTCAATGCCTCTAACTGTACTATATGCCGCTGATATCGAATGAAATAACTGCATTACCGATTTTATTGTTTCACATCCACAAATCGTTTGCTTTTAAATGATTTTCACTTCTGAAAACGTTTGGTTGGAATATCCAACTGTTCGGGTTTGATATAAATTAGATGTCATACTTATCCAGTGAACTATCGATGAGTTGAAATTCAGAAGAAACGCAACTGTCTCTTTTAGTATGGCAATTGTAAAATTCACTTGTAGCAGTATGTCTTGAATCCTTTTTTTTAAGTCACATTAATTGCCGTTGTTACTAAATGAATTAATCAAATTAATGTTGTTACAAGTTTGCTTGGTATAAATTTGATGTTTCCGACAATGAATTATTTATGGGCGGCAATCATTTTATATCAGTTTCATTTTGAAAGTCATTCACTCACTATTCGTCAAAAAAAAAAAATAAAGAGTTTCCATCGTCGATTTATTATATTGTCGGTTATTTTTCTACTTTGCTTGATTTTATTTTGCTGTTTGCTTTAAACAAAAATTAAATTTCGATTTCGACAATCATGCGAGCAAAAGCAAAAAGGTAAAGTAATATATATCACAAAGCTAAAGGATTCTACCTGAAACCTGACAGGTTTACCTGAAAGTTTTTATGAAAATTTCAAGTTGCCAGAAACCTGAACCAACAATACGATTTTTGACCGTGGTCAACCTATTCCGAGCTTTAATTTTCAAAAGAAGTGATATGAAGCCAAGATACAGTGGAAGTCAATGAGATTTAGATACTAATTTTCATCATCGGATTTGCAGCTGGTCGACTCATACAAAAAACGCTCGTAGCAAATTGACGTACGTTGTTTTTCTCAGCACTGTCTTCAAGTATATTTGAAGCTTTTCAAACTGCTTCCGCGACTGGCATGTGACTATTTAAGAAAGATATAATTAATTAACTAATCGAAATCGAAATTTATTGTTTATCATTTCAACCTACCAAAAATCATCCTTTCCAATGATTCCTTTCCACCCATTCCTTACATCAATTTTCATTAATTTATTTTTGTGGTGTGTGTTTGTTTATTCTCTTTCTTAATCTTTTAATAACATTTTCCTATGTTTCAATGTTTAAATCAAGAATTTACATCTGAATTCATCCAATTTTATTTGGAAAAATCAGTCAATCAAAAAAATGTGTCTGTCTCAGACGTAAGTTCTTGAATCAAAAATTGATTTTGTCGAATCAATTGATAAACTATTTATTTTTGTTTTTTGTTCCTATTTTATTTCCAATTTTCCTGATTTTTATTTTGTTGGTGCGTGCGCAAAAATTTGTAGCAAGAAGGTGGACTTGGTGCTACTGAGTCAATGACCAGAGCTTTAATATCCGATGAATCGATAAGGGCTGGAAATGCTATGGGACCGGTTCAGCTTGGGTAGGTAGTTAATTTAGTGTTTTTGTTTTCCTTTTTTGTCAGAAACGGTCGCAACGCAATAATTTCAATTAAACGAT
The DNA here is from genome assembly GCF_014529535.1 of Bradysia coprophila. NCBI lineage: Eukaryota > Metazoa > Arthropoda > Insecta > Diptera > Sciaridae > Bradysia > Bradysia coprophila. The sequence goes on from NW_023503293.1 coordinate 559,424, forward strand.
TGGCATTCAACTACAAAGCAGAAAATTATTTATTGAACTGATGATCAAATATTTATTTTCTTTCTTTCTTTTTAAAATTCACTTTCAAAGTTTTCTGGAAAAAACACAAGAACCTGAAGACTATCTGCCATGGTCAGTAAAAGTTTCATTGTTTTAACACATTTTTAATCAATTATTAAATATCAAAATTGATTGATTTGTACAAATATATTTGTGTTAAATGTTGACATTTTATTAGCAAAATTTCATGGTTTTTCAAACATATGTTTTCTGTGAATTTTCATTTAAAGCTTATCCTGTTTACCTGTTTATATTATTACATTTTGTATCTTTATTTGTTTCGCTTGTCAATTTACAATTCTCCTGTTTATTTGTTAAACCTGAGTGTTTTTCCTTGCGGCGTGTAGAACCAAAGTCCTGCTTTGTTTTGTAAATTCATATTTTTATTTTTTCAAATCTAGATTCGTTTTTGATTATTATTATTTTTGTCCATACCATTGTGAATACCATCGAGGTATACAAAACAAAAAATCATTGTCGATTTATATGTGCATTTTTAAAACATATATTTAAACTTAGGCTAAGTTCTCAGTCCTTAAAAATGGATTATATTCACTCGAAAATATCCACCAGCTGCCCGTTATTAAGTCAAAAGAATTTGAGCTAAGCATTGGTCCTTAGCTGAAATTAAAGTCTAGATTTGGGCGTTTCGTATTGTATTTTCGCTGATATATTTTTAATAAAATTGTTTTGGAAATAGTAAGACAATAACAATAACAACATAAATGTGTTAACATAAACTGCTAAATTTTCCCAGAGGTGGCCAAACTGTCACAAACAAATCTATTTTTGACGTATTTGGGGTTTTTTGTCGTCTTACATTTTTCAAAAAGGATTTTTGTAAAAAGTTCAGAGAAACTACAGTTCCAAAAAACGCCATAATGTAGGCTTTTCAACAAAACATCCATTCCTCTTAAGTAGCATGGATGCTTCGCTGAAAGGCATACATTTAGGCGTTTAAAAAAAATCCTTTAACTACAATAATAACATCGACCACAAGTGTGTTAGCTTTCAATAAAAAATAGATTTGTTTGTGACGGTTTGATCATCGTTTTGAAAACCGAGCGGTTCATGAAACTTTCGGTAAACTGTTAACTTTTCTCAGAGCTGGGCAAACTGCTTCAATCAAATCTATTTTTTATTGAAAGCTATAGCATTCGTAGTTGTTGTTGCAGTCGTACATTTTTCAAAAACGATCGTGGTGAAAAGACATCATCGAAAGTAAAATATACGAAACACACAAATGTAGGTTACAATTTCCGCTAAGTCTCCATGCCTCTTAGAAGATTGTTGGAAAAAGCGTTGTTTTATTTTGGCTTAGCAAATTTTCTTTAATTGAGAGGATACGCTGTATTGATACGTTGATTCAGGCAAAAAGAAATTCGTTACATTAACCGAATTGATAATGAATATTTAAAAAAAAAATCATAATTTAGCAATCAAAGAGCTTTGTCGGGTTGAAACATCGGTGTCAATTTTACTTTAATAGTCTCGCGATTGGTAGAAAGTCAATATCAACTTTTACAATCTCGAAAATTTGTCACAATAAAATGTAAAATTTTAGATTCGCGTAACGAATCGCACGTTTTTGGTTTTTTATCAGCTGTGTACGTTAACTAAACCGACTGATGAGTTTGAAAGTTTTCATTTTTTTTTTTTTAAATCCAAATATAAAGACAGTCAGTCCTATGAACGTTTCAAGAAAATAATAGAGTTATGTTCACGTGCATCACGTTAACTACAATTCCATAATCGAATCCCTTTAGTATATAGCCAATGTTTTCATGAAGCCTCATCCTTCCGATTTTATTGATTCAAAAAAAAACGGATCTTTTTCTAATTAAACATTTTATTATAACAAACATTAGCTTCGTTGCTGGTGTTATTTTGCGAGAACGTTTACCAGCATTTGAACGAATGCTGTGGCGTGCATGCCGTGGTAACGTATTCCTTCGTCAAGCTCAGATCGAATCACCGTTGGAAGATCCATCAAACGTAAGTTTTTAACCAGTTTTTTTCCTTTTCTCCAATTTATCTAAACATTTTTCCTTTGGATCTGTTATTTTAGGGAGACAAGGTATTCAAGTCGGTGTTCATCATCTTCTTCCAAGGTGATCAATTGAAGACTCGTGTGAAGAAAATATGCGAGGGATTCCGTGCAACTTTGTATCCATGCCCAGAGGCACCATCCGATCGACGTGAAATGGCCATGGGTGTGATGACCCGTATCGAGGATTTGAATACTGTGCTCGGACAAACGCAAGACCATCGTCATCGTGTTTTAGTTGCAGCGGCTAAAAATCTGAAAAATTGGTTCGTCAAGGTGCGCAAGATCAAAGCTATTTATCACACTTTGAATTTGTTCAATTTGGATGTTACGCAAAAATGTTTGATCGCCGAGTGCTGGGTGCCAGTATTAGATATTGAAACAATTCAATTGGCGTTGCGACGAGGAACGGTTAGTGTGCCGAAACAATGGTAATGTAATGCCCTTTCTCATCCATTTCTTTTCAACGTAGGAACGGTCTGGTTCATCCGTACCGCCGATATTGAATCGAATGCAAACGTTCGAAAATCCACCAACTTATAACCGAACCAACAAGTTTACCAAAGCGTTTCAAGTGTTGATCGATTCGTATGGCATAGCCAGCTATCGTGAAATGAATCCAGCTCCATACACAATTATCACGTTCCCATTCTTGTTCTCTGTTATGTTCGGTGACTTGGGACACGGTGCCATTATGTTTGCGTTCGGCTTGTGGATGATACTGAAGGAGAAACCATTGGCTGCCAAGAAGTCGGATAACGAAATTTGGAACATTTTCTTCGGTGGTCGTTACATCATTTTCTTGATGGGAGCATTTTCCATGTACACCGGCTTCATATACAATGACATCTTCTCGAAATCTCTGAATATTTTCGGCTCCAGATGGAAGATAAATTACAATGCGTCGACCGTTGCCGAAAATCATGTGTTGCAATTGGATCCGGGCGGTGCTGATTTCCTACAGTCACCCTATCCATTTGGCATGGATCCCGTTTGGCAGGTTGCGCCACTGAACAAAATCATTTTCCAGAATGCGTACAAAATGAAAATTTCCATAATTTTCGGTGTCATTCACATGATCTTTGGCGTTATGATGAGTCTGATGAACTATCGCTACTTCAACGACAAGATTTCCGTTCTGACGCAATTCATTCCACAAATTATTTTCCTTGTCTTCCTGTTCTTTTACATGACATTGTTGATGTTCATCAAATGGGTTCGGTATTCAGCGGCAAACGAAGGTCGATTCTCGGAATCTTGTGCACCTTCCATTCTAATCACATTTATCAACATGGTGCTGTTCAAAGCTCCGGATGAAATAGAAGGTGCTGTATGCAGTCCATGGATGTTCGCTGGACAGTCATTCATACAAAAAGTATTGGTCCTGCTAGCATTAGCATGTGTACCATGGATGCTTCTTGCCAAACCTATTCACATCATGAAGAGCCGTAAGGCAGCATTGGTAAATTGACTTTGCGGTACACAGGAGGTGATGATTGATGAACTTTTGCTTTTTCGTTCTTTTAGCATCAACCAATTATGCCAGTAGAGAATGGTGATGCCGAAGGTGGATTGAACCAAGAGAATCTAGCACAAGCTGAACATGGTGGACACGGCGAGCATGGTGAGGAAGAAGAAATGTCTGAGATTTTCATTCATCAAGGTATTCACACCATTGAATACGTGCTGGGCTCTGTGTCGCATACTGCATCTTATCTGCGTTTGTGGGCTCTTTCCTTGGCTCATGCCCGTAAGTCCCCATTTCTCGCTGAATTTGTTCTTGAGTTAGTTTGACATTTTAAATATTCCAAACGAACAACAGAACTGGCTGAGGTACTATGGAACATGGTTCTACAGAATGCATTGAAACAATCCGGCTGGATGGGTGGTGTCGCCTTGTGGGTTATTTTCGCCTTCTGGGGTGTACTTACCGTTGGCATTTTGGTATTGATGGAAGGATTGTCCGCATTTTTGCACACACTTCGTTTGCATTGGGTTGAGTTCCAGAGTAAATTCTATTCGGGTCTCGGCTATGCCTTTACACCGTTTTCGTTTGACATTATCTTGGAGCAAGGTTCGTCCGGACCGGTTGATGGCGGCGACTAAATCGACCGTGTTAGAAGCATTTTCAATGGCATGAACCATGATATTACGATTTTAAGACAATTTACTTGGTTTACTATATCTACGTACAACTACCACCACCAACAAAATTCTTACATAAAAATTAATCAAAAAAAAAGTAATTTCCTGTTTGTAGTTTAATTAAATTGTTGTTGTTGTAGCTTCACAAACGAACGCAATTGACATTGATTGTATTTACTCAGCGTATTTAATGTTTCAAGTGTAGAAAAAATTGTAGTTTTAAATAAATCTATTTATCTCCTGGCACATAACAAAAAAAAAACTTTTTTTTCGTCAAATCTTTCCATTTCATTCATCATCAAACATTCATTGCTGTTGGCCTGTTATCACACTGTTGAGGAATCTGTTATCATCGAATTTGTGTCTACCTAAAATGTGTTATTGTAAAACCCAAGCGAATTCGAATACTCAGCAAAACATAAAAGATTCGTCAGAGAAAAATCCTTTCAAGTTGCAAGAGTTGATAAAGAACCGAATTGTGAAGTTAGATTAAAGTTGCTAAAGTCGAAACATCCATTTTTAAGCCAGTTTGTGCATGGAAGATTTAAGTTGTTTCTAGTGAAACACTCAATTATGACAGTGTGTAAAAGGGAGTTTCAAGTTGCTTCAGTCGAAACATCTAATTTTCAATACAGTTTGTGAAAGGAAGATTTAAGTTATTTCTGTTCAGTCATTCAATTGCTAGGCCAGCGCAAGCTTTGTACAAGGATTATTTAAGTTGCTTCTGACGAGATTCAATTGTTAGGATAGTTCGTATAAGATACGGGTTGCTTCTGACGAGTTATTCAATTGTCCCATTGACTGTAAGTCATGGGTCTTACAACAGAAAATACATCATACGTAATAACACGATCACTATGATTATTAAAAATGTGTGGAAATGCGACATAAAAACGTTAAATGTAACATTTTTCTGCTCTTTGTTAACACGATAACTTGGGCAGTGCTCAACTGATTTTCAAAAACATTTGTTTTGTTCGAACTCGCACTTCACACGAGTTTAAGTTCTATTGAAGAGACAATAACACTCTAATGTAAGCATAAAACCAGAACTGTCGAAAATTCTCATTTAGAGAGATGAGTGAGAGATTAAGACCGTTCTAGTAGTTCTTCTAATTATGTTTTTGTGGCCATCAAAATTACACTGGATTGAAATCATTCAATAAATTATTACCAATCGATTGGGAAACAACAAGAGTGAATGGTGGAACAGGCTGCATTCGTCATTGGAGCGAATGAAGGGAAACATAAACGAATGACTGGAACGAAATTATGAGCAAATGAAGGTAAATATGAACGAATGGAGGGAAAATACGAGCGAATTAATGGAGAAAATGAACAAGCGACATGCGAATGCGGACAGGATTAAGGCTCGATCAAAAAAGTGATTGACCTGAAATTCAGGTCAGGTTTTCATTTATGAAGAAACCTGACCTGACCTGAACCTGAATTTATGAAACCTGTCAGGTCAGGTTTCAGGTTGACCTGAATTTTTCATACAAATTTTCAGGTCAACCTGTCAGGTTTCAGGTCAGGTCAGACCTGATACTTCTAATCAAGGTTTTTAGGTAAAATCAGGTGAGGTCAAAGTTGATTGAATCAGGTTCAGGTCGAAACAGGTTCAGGTAAACCTGACCTGTTCCGAGCCTTAGACAGGATTTTCCGTTGTTGTTTTCCCGTCGTTACCAATACAAAAACTATTGAGAAGTTCAGACAGTCAATGGATCTGACCCATCCAATAGGTAGGACCTAGTTATTCCAGTCTGTACAAGGACGATTCAACTTGCTTCTGACAAAACACCCAATTTGTTGGCACAGTTTCAACTGAGATTCATGCTGCTTTTGTCGAAACACTCAATGTTATTTCAGTTTGAAGAAAGAAGATTCAAGTTGTTCTGACGACAGCGTGTGCAAAGAAAAATGAACTGTTGCAAGACTGTATGGGTGCCTCTGCACCCCTGTGCGAAAAGTGTATTTCAGACATTTTAGTGTAATTGGTACGGAGCAACTGTAAATAGATAACAAGATAAGAAAAACCCGAGCTGAAATTTCATTGAAAATTGCTTGTGAAATTACAACATCAGTCACCTATACATCATGTGTGAAAATTCAAATGACATGCAAATGACCATATGTGTGTAAATTACCAAAAATATCAGACACACACATTTCGTCTCAGCAACTAGTTCATCAAATTAGGCGGATTTCATCGGTTTATCGTCAAACTCACATCGAAATGTATACTTCGTGCATCATATTTATTGCTGCTGTCTCAACGGTAACCGCTCTTTCATTTGACTGTCGATTCGTCGAAGTAATGTGGATGGGAATCGGAATGAACTACCAGTGCCAAACGAAACCATTCAACGTCGAGTCAACAGAATATTTAACGAACGCAACCGGTATCCACATGGAAAATAAAACTAACGACGACGTAGTTGCCATTCACATTTCCAACTGCACGGATCTCACTTACATTCCTAAAGGACTCTTACACATTTTTCCAAATCTAATTGGAATTTATTTGTAGGGTTGTGGTATAGCAGCACTCAGCGGAACAGAGTTAGTGGAATATCCAACATTAAAGTTGTTTGCTTTGGAATTGAGTCCGCTGGATTACGTTCCAGGTAACTTTTTCGCACAAAATCCGGACGTATTTTTCGTGAGCTTTAATGACAATGACATTAAGTCGACTGGCCGGAATTTGTTGAGTAATTTGGACAAGTTGTCGGAGATTTATTTCGAGAATAATACTTGCATCGATGCCAAAGCAACGACAATGCAAATGGTTACTGAATTCAAACAAAAATTAAATCAAAAGTGTTCACTTGCCAGTGAAATGTTCAATTCAGTAACATTGCAAATCTTGCTACTAAGTGTTCTGGCTTATCTTGGACATTACTCTTGCATCAATAAGTTGTAAATTGTACGAAGAGATAGTATTGATAGACCGGTTAGATTTTTAGATTAAATTGTGTGGACGTACGAACTTAAAATTTTACTGATATCGTCCAATGAAATGATGTGGTTGGTGTTTTATTTACTTGACAAGACATTTGATTCATTTAGCTACGGAACGGCAATGGAAGATTTTCAAAAATTTTACCTCGTTTTCATCTTGTAACATGTAAAGTGTACGTATCTGTTACAGACGGTCGACTTTAGACACTTTCGTACGTAGCCTAAATATTGAGTGAAATTAGTCGTCTGAGACTGATACGTAAACGACTGCATCGCCATATAAAAGACACCAGTAAAAGTTTCGCTGTGTAACCTTTCACTTCACATACATTCATCTGTTATCGGTAACGACGACAAAAATAATGGCAAGCTCTGCGTGATATGGCCATTTATATAGCAAAGTGCATGTTTAAAAAAATTGAAGTACAAGATTTGAAATCAACAGATTAAAAATACTTCGATCGATGGAACTAATAGGCCTGATTATAATACTGGTAATATGCTTGCCGCGCCATCTGTAACAGGTTAAGAAGAGCCAAATAAAATGTTTGATATCCTCTGTTGTCCTGTTCTATTATGCATGAGCAGAAATATGTTAAAACATGAAATTGATTTATGGATTTCTTAACCATTTTCCTACTTCAAATCTGAGCTAGTTCTACTTGAACTCTTGTTCTCCATTGAATCTGTTAAAAGCTCTAGTGTTTCAATCATTTACCTCTCAATTTTATGAATTTTATGGTCTGGAAACGATTCAGAAGATACTGTGCTAATCTTAGTTCAATACTCACCGTTGTCTCACGGTTCACCTCAGCTACGATAAAGTTTAATGGAAATGAACTTAAAATGTGGTTGGTGATCTCAATAGAGTGACCTTTCAGCAGGGCCGTACCTACTAAGGGACTAAGGGACGTAGCTACTAAATTCTATATAGAATTTTTTTTTCTGGTCTTGAACCCTGAAGTTCGTGTCTAGCGACGGCCATGCCTTCAGAAAAACAGGTATCCGTAGTTGTCGGTGTGATCATTTCCCAAAGAACTTTTGGCCAGAGTAAAGTTAACCAGGCAGGAGCGCTCATTTGACTTGGGACCTGAATAATCTAGTAGCCCCATATTTTTTGCTAATAAAATTTTTCAATTTATGTCAGTGTTCATTTGAGTTCATTTTCATCTCGTGTATTAGGTCCCTTAAGTGTCCATTCCACTCAACAAAAATTACTCTGTGAGAGAGCCGTGAGAGAGGAAGCTGTCAAATAAACAAAGAAAAAACTGAAAAAAATCATTTTTGTCTCTCACACGGAGTACTTTTTTGGTAAGAGGAAACTAAGCATTATTTGACGTTTCGAAAATGAACCGCTACTGCCTGGTTTATTTTACTCTGCCGTGGTTCAGCGTTACCTATGTGAGAAACAGATCAATTGTACGGACCGCGGAGGAAACTAGTCCACAAAATGTTATTGGACCACAGACCCCAAAAAAACCACTTATCAAAACTGGTCCGGAACAACTTCAGATCTTCAAAACAGAAAATTTGCGAGTTGCGGTACATTGGACCATTCTCATCTTTGCAAAAAAAGGGTTCATTGTCGCTGTTTATGAAGAGTAAGTATAATGTTCTCAAAAAATCATAAAGGCCCGTTAAAACGTTTTACATCCACTGCTGTCACGTTCTAAACGTAACTCATAACTGTCATCGATAACGACGAAGAAAGTTAGCAATAAAATCTAGCACGCGTTCTCTTATGTGTTTAACAGATTATGTTAAAAATGATGAAGTAAAAGATTCAAAATTCACTTTTACACTGGATTGCCAATTGATTTGTGGATGTCCTCTTAATATTCAGGGAATTCGGGAAATACATTTCGTAAAGCTAGAACCGGTTTCTTTCTCTAACTTTGCGCCACTTGCCATTTTAAATGAGTACAATTACAGCTATAGGTGCAAATTGAAGTCGTGTTCTCCATTCACACATTGGTCTAGGGTCACATTTACGGTGACTTGGTACGCCACTAGTTCAACACTCAATGAGTATTACTCATCATTGACTTGCATTGGAATAAACAGATTAAATTTAGCCAATGCTGAATACCACGAAAATATACTTTTTATTTGTCGATTAGCTGGCACATTAAGTTTACTAATTAACAACATGAAACTGGATTCCCCCTGTGTACTGCCATCATTTAACATCTTCACTCTCTCTTAATATCAAAAATATTTAACTATCTACATAATCGTAATACGACAGCATGTACCAAGAAGGAATTGCTTCACAAAACGAATGGATTACTTCAATTAAATGCCAACAATTTAGAAAATTTGTAAAATCAGATCAACAGTCACTTAAAACCTAAGCGAATCCCATCCACTCATCCAAATACTTGACGAAACCTTTCGCATTCCCTTTCGGGTACGGTTTCAATTCGGTGACATCCATTCCGTCCAATGTTGTTGCCAGAGTTTGTGGAACGCAGTAGAACAAGTAGCCATCGCTGGACAATTTTTGCGCTAATTCCAATTGATGATTGTCCATTAATTTCTCGTTGACCACAACGATAAGTGGTTTTCCAGCATTCAGCACTTCGATACAACTACCAGCACCCGCATGACTTATCACCAAATCGGCTGATTTCACATCCGGCAATATTGTTGGCTTCAAGGCGTAAACCTCAATTTCGAATTCCTTAGACAATAGCTGAACTGCTTGATCATCAATTTTTCCCTGGCCAATTTGCATGGTGATTTTCTTGCATTTGAATTTGTGAAATGATTGGATGATCTCTTCAGTTAATATCGTTTGGATTAGAGCATCGAATTGGGTTGTACCGACGGTAATGAATATATTTTCAAATATCATTTTGCGGTGGAATGCGAAAGTTTAAAGCGTAGTTTTTGAGTTTCTTTTGTAAATAAACACCAAGGCACACAAACGACCATTTGACATAAATATATTTTTCCCATACTTGACATTTATATGTCAAAGTTTAAGAAAAAAAAAATCAACTGGGAACATTGCCTGTAGAAATGTAGGTGCATTGTAGTACCAAATTTGAATATTTTTTAAAAATTATAAAAATTCCATCAAAGTCTTTCAGTGAAAAATCAAACAGTCTAAGGTGCAGAGGTCATGAATAATAAAGACGTTCAAGACAAATGACATTCATTGAGTTTAATGTTCGTGACGTAACTCTTAAAGACATATAAAAATTGTAACTTGTTGAGATTTCCTAATCCTAGTACATATGTACGTTACCCTAGTATGGTACGGAACCGTACTGTTACTGTTGTTTCTACTAAGGAACTTATATCCCAATTCACGCCGTAAGTGCGGTCGAAATTCAAAATGGAAAGTGCGGAGGTCTTTCTAACGTAGCGTCATTTTCATACAAGGAAGCGTTGAATAGTATTTTGCATAACAAGGGGCCCCGAGTGATGCATACTATTTTTTATGCCAAATACTGCGGAAGATTTGTATTTTCGGTCCGAAACAAAACATAATTTTAATTAAACTGTTGAGTTATCAACAAAATTTGCTGTAGAAACACCAAAATGCCGAAAAGCGCGGGTATAAAAATAAAAACAATTTAACAAATGAAATTACTGTAAACATACATTCACTTGCTCACAAAACATTTGGCTATCGTCAACACAACACTACACTCAATGCGTACTTTCAATCAAGTGAACATGTGTTTTCGAGACATATGAGGACCGAAAGTAAAATTATGACAGTGACATTTACTTTCGGCCCGCAAATACGCAAGCCCACGGGCGAAAGTAAAATGATGACAGTGACATTTACTTTCGGCCCAAGGCCTGAATTAAAAATTAAATATTTTTTATGCCAAATACTGCGAAAGTTTGTATTTTCGGTCCTCAAATGGTGACCGAAATTAAAAAAATTCAGGCCTTGGGCCGAAAGTAAATGTCACTGTCATCATTTTACTTTCGGTCCTCATATGTCACGAAAGCACATGTTCACTTGATTGAAAGTACGCATTGAGTGTAGTGTTGTGTTGACGATAACCAAATGTTTTATTAGCAAGTGAATGTGTGTTTAATGTAATTTTATCTGTTAAATCATTTTTATTTTTATACCAGGAGGGTTGCCGCCCCCTGGACCCCCGCGCTTTTCGTCATTTTACAGTTTTTACATCAAATTTTGTTGAGAACTCAACAGTTTCATTAAATTTATGTTTTGTTTCGGACCAAAAATACAAATCTTCCGCAGTATTTGGCATAAAAAATATTTAATTTTTAATTCAGGCTTGCCTGCGGCGCGGGCTGCAAACTTCACACGTTTGAATTTTTTTACTTTCGCCCCTTGTTATGCAAAATACTATTCTGTTTTGTATCTGTTTTGGACGATTGATTTTAGGCACTTTCGCATGTAGCCCTCATGGCTTTATTCCGCGCGCTTTCTGAGAACGTAACTTACGTTACACATTCATATATTCTTTCCGCATAAACGTTCTTTATTGACAAAACGTTGTATTGCTTTGAATGACCAAAATTGTTGAAAAAATTTCTTTTATTCAACGAACGTTCTCTCTGTTTGCTTAAGAGGAATCTACACATGGCTGAATTGTTGCCTACATTGGGTGGCAAAATTATTATTATTTTGACGATAATTTTGGACTCGCATCCTTTTCGGAAAAAGTACGACCATCGTTTGGTGTTAATATCTGTTACCTTTCAGTAAACATTTTAATGTCTGTGGTGATGTAACCTCAGTGAGAGAAAACTCAAAATATGTGTCAATTTTCGTGACATATTGAGTTATCTCGGAGCTTCCGTTTTACGTCTACGTATTACCAGTCTATATCTACTTACCCAAGTAGCATTTCATAACCGCGGTTGGAAAATGTCTTATTCGTTGCAAACTTTTTCGTTGTCCAACGATTATGTAACGAATAAGTTATGCTCAAAATAACTTATTCGTTATATAACCGTTTCACAACTAATTCGTTATCATTCAATTTTTAACGAATTAGTGGTGCAACCGTTAATAAACGAATAAGTGAATAGATAATTTTTGCCAAAAACTTATTCGTCAATTAACCGTTATGCAACCAATAAGTTGAGGAAATCTCTTTCACTAATTCGTCGTAAAACGGTTGAGCAACTAATGCATTTGCAAATTTGCGTCAGTTGGAATCAAGATGTCATGCTAAAAAGTTCGCTCGGAATATATACCTATCTATGAGACACTTTTTATGCTTTAGTGTTTCAGTTTTCATACGATGTCACTATGTGAAACAATGAAATTTGAAGAATGTTTGTGCTGAAAATTGTGAATACTTTGTGAATTGTCGTATTTTTCTAACTTATTGCCAATTCGTAAATCAACATTTTATTGATCAATTTCACTAGTTTTGTTTGCCACTGTTGTCGACGTTAGGTTTCTTTATGTTATTTGTTAGGTCTCTTTATATTGATGGATAAAACTTTGTTGAATTGGCATTAAGACAATACGGTGCTAATTATCAAAGATGTAGAAAAACGAGTGGAAAAACGTGTGACTGACTGAATTGTTGACTAAAATCGAACCGTGAATAAAATAAGAACAATTCACGTTACTTTATTTACGCACCAAATGATGAATGATAATAAATAATAAAAAAAATCAGTTGAATTGCTGTGCATAAAAACATCTTTTCAGTGCATAAATAATGTAAATTGATTTACGAATATTGCACATACAATTTTCCAGATAAAACGTGTTCTTGAAAGTGTAGCTATAAGCTGAATTTAATGATAAACGAAAAAGTTGTGAAACGGTAGTACAACTAATAAGTAAGACGGTATCGAATTTTCAAATGTGATTTATAAGTCCTACGTCGGTCATACAACCGTTTTACAACTTTAACCAATTCGTTGTATAACCGTCTTACAACCAATTCGTTACTAGAATCTTACAACTTTCGCAACTGGGCAAAAACCGTTGCACAACCGTTATTGCAACGTTGTAGCAACGTTGCGACAACTAATTAGTTATTTTGGGTTATCTTCAAATAATTTATAACCGCGGTGTAATAACAGTTGCACAACCGAATTTTAACCGTTGAATGCTACTTGGGTAGTCTATGGTTGCAACACTAAATTGTTCTATGTTCACAAAACTTTGTTTTACAATGCCTTTTTGGGTGGAAGCCTAACCATCCGGGTCTTTCATCAAATGGCACAAAACCCAAGATTGAGTCCCCAAGACTGGCTCAAACTAACGACATTACAATGAGGAAACATGGGAATCCGAAGTATTTAGTGAAACACTTTACAGCGTGTAACACTACAGAAATTCTTGATAGCAGCATTAGGGGTAATGAAACGGTAGCTCTCTAGCCTAGCTAATAAGATACATCAAAAAACTAGATGGACTCTCTGCACATAAAAAGATAATAAATAAACCCTAATCTAAATCAGGATACACTGACCTAATAAACCTTTTTCTCTTTTGGCAAGAGAATTTCGAATGTCACTAACGAGAAGAGAGCTACGCTTTTCCTTCGGCAGAGAATATCCATAGACATTCAACGTGGAAATTCAGCTTCTGTGCTCGAAACATTGCCGTCAACCCAAGCATTGGACGAGGTTTATTATCTTCTTTCGAATGAGAATAAAAACCGATAGTTTGTTTTCCTCTGATTCTCTTGAATCAGGCCAGTTTCTATGGTTCTGGATAAATAGAGTGGAATTGGGTGGAATTTGTGGCACGTACAGATACAAATTTTGGATTAATTTTAACATATGTTGAATAAAAAACCTTTTTCTCTGGATTTCGTTATTTCATTATTGAAATTTATTTTTCCGTTACCGAGCACGTTTGTGTAACTATTTCATTCTTAGAAATAAGTTAACAAGTTTTGGTTGAATGAAAAAGAGCTGAAGAAAATTCATGTCTGAATTTCACTGACTGCGACTGTTGCAGCGAAAAATTCTAAATCATTTTAGATTTTATTCAGTACAGTTATACTCGAACGGATGGACGGAATTTTTTATGGATTCATTAGTAATATGCATTGTCTATTACGCACAAATTTCGCCCTTACCGACTGCCTCGAACACTGTCAGTTCTGAACGGCATGACAAACCTTATAGTCACTAGAATTTCGTAAGGGGCTATAAACTTGTCAAATTTACTATTAGGAAATAATCGCCTTGGATTGGCAATCTGACATCTAGTGCGATAATATACCTCCATACTATTCTTGTTACATAAATAACTATTTTTTTACCAGACTGGAATACCATATATATGCATAACGGCCCATTAAAAAACTACGAGTTGAAACCTCTGTTCTATTCTTACAGGTGTCGCAGACAAAAAATGTTCGTATCAATTTAAAATGTTAAGATGCCTCAACAGCGGTACTAAGGGTAGTGCTAAAATATGATTTTGAATCAATTCCAATACTGATACAGACTCAGTCTATCTTAATATTGATTCATCATGTCCAGTTTTAGCAAACTGTTTTATTTAATAGTAAATTAATGGAAAATATTTCTGTGTTTGCCTTTTTGCTAGAACTATTGCAATTTACGCTTCTACACCACCCTCCATCATCCGATACAATTCATAATGTCATTACGGATCCACACTTGTTCTTAATGCAGTACATTATTTAGCAAAATCATATAGTGATAGTTACGTATACGTATATTTAGTATACGAGATGCAACGATAGCCTCTCATATATGAGTTTCAATTTTTCTTTTCTTTCCAAACATTCTGAGTATATGGCGAATTCTATATAGCAATCGACAAAATGTAACGTGGTAACGGCAATAACACTCTCTAAAATCGAAATGGTGTATACCGATGTACCATTTTGATAGAATTCTGTTTTTTATCAAGTTGATTTTACATATCAGCACCGTATGGTGTAGCGTTTAAATTAAATTAATTATGCTATACCATACCATACCATCTCGATGCGATCGTCTTCCTTCGCCAATATTCGCAATTTCAGTAAGGCTTTCTTAATTTAACTTGAATTAAATTAATAATTTCTGCAAAATAAATTAATTTAGATTACATCTAATTAATAATCTAATAATTTTTCGATAGGTGGTGTCCAGCCGAAATTAAAATTCAAAATAAATATTAAAGTGATTCGAACTGAACCGATTGTTTCTCCATTTCATGTAACAAATTTAAAGAATTTGCTGAACGCCTGTAACATGGTTCACAATAGAATTCTGAGTATACAGAACACCGCGTATAGCTACAACGCGTATTATACCAAAAATCTTGGTTCACAGACATTTCATTCATGATCAGTCTCTGTTGTCAGTCGTATGATTCGGTCGCACACAACCGACACTATGCGTAATCGTACCAATGTAAATTATTGTGCGTTACTTCGTTTTTAGAAATGTGTTTCATTTTGTGACGGTTAAACAAAATTTCAAAATAAAAACAATTTTTTGTTGCTCTTTAATTTCGGAAAGGATGGATTACAGCAAATGAAACGATTTGCTGATCATTTCAAGTGAAAAATAATTGTTCCGATAAAACCGAAATTATTTCTATCACTCAAAACATTTTATTGGAGTATCACGGGCACACAACTATAACTAAAAATAAGCCAATTTAAATTTGAAGTGATTTAATTTACATTTATCTGATTAAATAAAATAGCGGCATGTGCTTGGCTCGTTTGTTGTTGCATATTTTTGTGTTAAAAAAGTGATGAAAGAATCAAAAAAAAATATTTCGAAAAAATTCTTATCAATTAATTGCACATAGGTAAAAAGTACTTCTATCATTTTGGAATTAAGTATAGTTGTTATACATATAGATACCTACCCCTCAAGACATTTACCAAAAGTAAACAAAAGCATTCAATTTAGATCAATTTATTCATGAAAGCAAACAGTTTCGATGAAATTATCATTAGATATGTACAACTTTCTCTGTGTGACGTAAACCGTTTTCTACCTTCCCTTTCAACAGTTATTACAATTGCGCTTCCACATATATTTGCAAAGTTTCGTAATTATTTCATTGGCAGCCAGAATCTATAATTGGGTTCATTGGTGACAAAACATTTGTTCGAATTTCTACACTCTTTACATGTTAGGGTAATGGAAACGTTTCGGGATGATTTTACGTTGCGCAAAAACGTTACGAAAACATTTGAATCTTTTTATCCAAACAAATATTTTTTAACAGAATGCTAACTTTACCACTCTGCCATGTTATTATTCCTATTAGAATCAATGTTTTCTCAACCATCAAATGGAGAGATAGTGCTTTTGATAATGTAGTCAGATTTTTTGGCCCAATTTTTTCTTTAGAAAATTTATAGAGTAATATACTCCGGCGCAGCTATAGCCAGAGCCTCTTTATAGTACATTACTATGCAAGGGAAGTAAAGTGATATCTCGTATCCAGATGAGTAAAAGTAACCGAGGGCTTTAGCCCGAGGTACATTTACTCATCGTGATACGAGATATCACTTTATTTCCCGTGTGTAGTATAACGTTTTCCTATGCGAGTGATGTAAAGGCTATTGCCTATACATGTAACAGCCTTATTACATGCACCAGCATAGGAAATAGATTTTTTTAGTACAGAATGCCATTCTAAATTTTTATTATTTTAGTTTCTCTTATTTTACTTACTACTCTCATTTCTCCATATACTCGTTATGGAAAAATGAGAGAAGTTGGAGAAATAAGAAAGTTATAGAACGACGGTAGTTCTAAATCTTCATGGCTGCATGGCTCGAAATTTTTTAGAAAATTTAGATTTGTTTCGAGTCTTCAAGAAATATTTCTGTAAATTTCTACGAATTCTACAAAATTTAATAGTCATTTACATGACTAGGGATAAAAAAGTGAAAAGTAAAGTTTTCGTGTGAATTTCATTGATCCGCGGCGAAGCCGAGGTCAATAAACGCACGAAAACAAGACTTTTCACTTTTATTCAGAGTAATGGAATGCTGAGACATGCTGAGAAATGTTTAAGATTCGTAGAAATTTTAGAATTTCTTTAATTTGTAGAATATAGGCTTAGGCTCTGACTACAGCTGACGGTATTAAAATTTAATAAAAAATGTAGTGAGAGATTCTAATGTTTGAAAAAAAGAATGTTTACCAATACAGTGAACGACATCTCAAATGTCTCACTGTCATTTTTTTCAGAGAATGTCATTGTGAATTTGCAATGACACAATAAAATTCTCAGAAAAATTTGACAGTGAGACATTTGAGATGTCGTTCACTGTAAATGAAAAGTCGGAATTTTAGACGTCAATTAATTGTTTTAAATTTCAACTATAATGAAGATAATAGTGAGTGACTCTAGTCCCGGACTGTGGCTCCTAGTCCCGGACTTGACATACTGCTCTATCTAGCAAATGTTTTTCTGCAATTCAGAGACATAATCATCACCTTTCCATAATTAACTGTATAATTTTATGCAAATGTATCTCCGAAGCTCCCGTCTCTTATTGACAATCTGACACCTAGTGTGAAACTTGGTATATAAATAGCTAATTTCGTTTAACCATCTGAGTCAGGGACTATTTTCAGGAAAATCTTTTTCTCATATTTTCTAATATTTTTTTTCAAATTTTTCCATATTTCCTAAAATTTTCCCGTTTTTCCCAAAGTTACTAAAAATTGCCCCTGACAATGGTGTCTTAAATATTGTATGGGACACTAACTCTCTACTACACTGTTAACATTCATTTTAATGCATGCCATATAAAATACTAAAATTAAAAAGTTTGCTTAGTGCGAATCGATTCATAAAGTCGTACTTTGTCTTAATTATTTGTTTAATGCTAAATTGAGGTTACATCTTCACCAGCAATGTCATAAAAATTGAATTCCATAAATTAAGCTTTTCCATTTTAAAATTATTTATCAAAATTATTAAAATATTTGTTTCATGTTTGTCTGGTTTTTTTTAATTTTTTTTTTTATTTCAAACTACTGTAACTCATTCCATTCAATGATAAAACAATAAGCCTGCATATAATCCAGAAATCTATGGATTCAGAATATAAAAAGTTTTTTTTAATTGCCCATAGTAATTTAACCGTTTTATTTCTATAGAGCAAAATACTGTCTGCTGGTTAGTTAATTACTAAGAACAAAGATGTGTGTGGTCATATAGTGCATTTTTGAAACGTTCTTATTGTGGTTTGATGTTAAACAACATTTTAATAACAAGATTTTATTGTCGTGTGGAATCATACTGAAAGTTAATAGAACAATTGAATCTACACTGTTCCGGAACGTTTTTATTGTCTATAAATATCTATTCATCGAAATTCATTGATTGGGTGAGTATTTTTTTTGTTTTCTTTTTTTTATTCTAATTGAATCTATCACACAAAGTAGTAGATCCATTGATACAGGATGGTAAACAATGATAGAATGAATTCTATTCAAACCAAAGCCCAATTCAATTTCAATCTGTGGATTTGCTTTTAAAAAAAATGGAAATATTAAAGGCGTTCAGAAACTGTAAATAGTTTATGAGCCACTATTGACAGTCTGAATTCGATTCTGTCTGAACCTTTAGCATGGGGAAATTTCGTGAGTTTTATTCTTGAAAATAGAAATTCTTAAAGGGCACCAGAATGGGCAGAATCTGAAAAATTGGAACCGGGAAATACCAGACAATTTATGCGTTTGAGTCGCTTCAGATAAGAAAGCATACACATTTTTGCGTCGTTTGACTTAAGCTGTTGAATCTCTTGTATCTTGCAAACATCAAAATTCTATGAAGTACAGTGTAGTACAAAGGCAGTGAAATATTAGCATGAATTTGCTTCAGCTGTTTTTCAACTGATCCAGACATACAATCAAAGTTGTTTATACGGTTGAAGCTGCTACATTCGCGCGCGAGATAGTGATAAAACCGTTAAAGACAGATAGACATTTTCCATTGTTTGTGTTGATCAGCTGAAATCTCACTACTTCTAAGTGTATGAAGCAGCGATCCGATTACATTTTCGTATGTTGCAACTGAAAGTCAAAATTGCTTGTATATGGACAACGTCTTTTAAAAACCCAGCCCAGAACGTCGAAATAGACCGGTAGTACCCGGTCCGAACCCTTTAATAATTTAGTTTTCAATTGTTAGTTGGTCTAGTAGACGATATCTTCTCAATGGTCATCTTTTGAATATTTAATTGATGATAATTCTTATAGGCCTAGATACTGTCTACTAGGCGGTCTTGTTGATGAAAGCCGTATTCAAAACAATCTCAAATTTCGTCCTCAACTCCATCCCAGCTCGAATTACAATTGGAGCCACCGAGAGCCTGGACGGAATTTGAAAAACTAAAACCCTACTCACACACCGAGGGCGGCCTGAACACCGAATATCAAATTTGAAAACTGATGACACTTTCATAAGTGTAAGTGGTTTTAAGACGCTTCTGGCTTAGTGCTTTATATTCGCTGATCGAGTGTAACATCGTAGAGTATAGGTAGTAAAGCAGCAATGTTTGTTAGAGAACATCTGCTCTATTAAATTAACCATACTTTCGATTCGTTTGTAGCGCCGAAGCCTGGCAATATTTTTGTGAACTTGTTACATTTTGAGGAATGTATCGCACACGCACATACCTTTAATGTTAAACTGAACAATAATAAGTATTCGTCCACAATAACAACGCTTTACGATAGTCGCAGGTACCGCTGTTTATTGTTTTCATTGATAAAATTATTTACATATGGGTTTGTTATGCAAAAATTAATCTGCATAATACCGAGCAATGTCCGAATGAAATCACAATTTTTGAGACAGAAAAAAGATCTTATGAAGCTGTTTATTTTCCACAAACATACAGAAATTATCGAGCAAATTATTCTCAATTTAATAATCACCAAAATGTGTTAATTTTTCGTTTCCAAAAAAGATAAATAATAAAAAAAATATATAATTTTGTAACGAGTTACTTTTTTCCGTTGTCGAGTCGAGGACAGACACATATATGCGCCATGAATGTGGCAAATAAATAGGAATGATTCACATCCAATATTGTCGCTTAATTGTAGATAAATATTGATCGTCTTCTTTTGCGCTGTAAAATTTGTACTCTCGTTACTTCATTTTACCATTATATAGACGAATTGTACTTTTTCGAAATATAATTATTTTCGACATTTTGTCAATATTCAGAAACGTGTCGATTAGTTAGGTTTAATTATCGTCTGATTAATGGTTATTTCGGTCATTTAATTCTTGTATGTGTGATACATTCACTTATTATGCTTACTTAGCTAAGCTTTTCAAGAAAATTGAGTAATCCGGGTTTAAAAAACCCAGAATTTACCACAACATTTTACGAACATTTTTTTTCGGTGTAACTATTCATAGATACCAGGGCCTATTTTGAGAATAATTTTTTTAACGAAATCAAATTTGTTTTTAATGCGACAAAAAAGACTGCTCACGAAATCAAATTTGGTTTGCCTTTGGTGTCTTCTCCGCCTGAAGAGAGGGTGTAAAAATGCATGAACGAGATAAGTATCAAAAAAGTATGAGGCGTATGCATGCTTTTGTCAGACCCTATCTAAAGCAATCACGCAATTACATTACAAAACTAGGGACTGTTAAAAATTGAGTTTTTAATTTGTTGTATTTTCAATGAACATTTTTCATATGTCAAAAGTCAGGGACTATTTTGCTAAAACATTTTTTCCATGTCAGGGACTACATTCCTAAATTTTTTTTCAGCATTTTACTCAATTTTCCCAAAATAATGTTTTAAGAAAATTAAGGAAAATATCTTCATGAATTTTGCAGCATTTTCCTAAATTTCCGTACACTCATTAAACCAAACGCTTGTGCTGAATCAGCAACAGCTGAACTTCACCAGCTGATCAACAAACACTTTCTACTTTGAATTGTTTTCGATACAAACGTATTGTCTTCGTCGACCAGCTGGAGATGTTCAGCTGTTGCTGATTCAGCACAAGCTTTAAGTTTAATGAGTGTCATTTTCAGCAAAAAATTTTTTGGAAAAATTTAAAAAAAATTTCAAATTTCATGAAAAAATAGAAAATTTTAGGAAAGTAGTCCCAAACATATGTGGAAAATATTGGACTGCTATCCTAGATTTTCCCTTATTTTGCACATTTTACTTAATTTTTCCATATGGAAAAACATTTTCCCAAAAATAGCCTCTGGAACGTAGGTTTTAGTATTACTAATGTCATCACTCAATTTTGTTTTGAACCAACTTCCACCCTTGACATTTACCAGAATGAAGTTATTTCAACAAAAAATAGAGCACTAAGAATAAAATATAGAAAAATGTTGTGGCGCCTCTACAAGCCAATTGAGATTTCCTTTAGGTATTACAACATTGTGATTATATTCAAATTATGTTCGAGCGTCCAACCGATATTCGAAAATGGTTAAACATTTCTAAGCATAAAGAAATGGAAATTTTCCAATTTGTCTCTTATACCTAAAGGCCACACATGTGAACGAAATAAAACGGAGCCGAGACACGTTTCATCTGAATATGTGAAATTGGCTCACATCCAGAGACATGATCAGTATATTTCTTTTTAATCAACTGTCGACGATTCTAAAATTCCTTGTTTCAATTAAAAGTCAAACACAAACAAAGCGTAAATCTTCTCACACCAGAAGTGTGGAAAAATACATGGACTTTCAAAAGTAATTATCATAAATAACTGAAACATCAGTACTTAACTCTGCTCTTTGATAATACGTGATTTATGATGAAGTTGCTTTACCGAAAACTTTCGTTTGTAAATCTTATTATAGACCGATGCGAATGTATGAGTCTAACTGTATGATTGAAGAGGGAAGAGCTTATTGTTTGTTTGCGATTTCCTTTTAGGAAAACTATAATGGATAAATGACGACGAAGGGCTTTTTGAGGAATTTCTCCATACAACGCCCGAAGGGCTTTTTTGAGCCAGTCCGGCACTGATTTAATGAAAGGCACAACAATTTCGTTTTATTTTCAAAAATATAAGAAAACATAGATGCTGCACGTACGGGTATTGTAGGAGTTGGTACAGTAAATTCCGATGGTTAAGTTCAATTGCTTCTTCACTATTATCTTAAATGTTTGAGTGTTTTAGTATTAGCTTGAGCGTACCGCAGGTTAATAATAACATGAAATAAATATTGTTCAATTGGCGAGTCTTGCGGACCTATTTACTTCTTAATCATTTCCTGATTAATTTTTGCAGGACTGTCGGGTAACAATATTTAACTCACTAGTCTTCTATAGAGTTAAGTATCGTTAATAAGGATTCCTACTTGCATACTTGCATTCTCCATATTTGATCTACTAGTGTTAGGTAAAATCACCGTAAATACTCCTCAAATAATGCCAAAAGTTGCGTAAGAAATTGTAAAAAAAATTGTGAAAAATATCTCCGAAAAATATGCCCTACTCACAAAAGTTCTACAGTGTAGAATCTCCACCTTCTGATATCACCTTTCTCTCTTATTTTCGAATTCTACTTTATTTTTATGTTTGTACACATTCGCTGTCTACTAGTTCTGAATCCTTTACACGTTCGTTCACTGTTTGTTTATATTTTCGTTGAGATTATTTTAATTGTAATTTTAGTTAAAATAAGAAAAACTATTAAACAAAAATAATTCACAGTTCACTCGTGAAACGATTTTAAGTGTTATGATTTTTTGAACTTGTAAACACACCAAGTACAGCTGTACAAATTTCAATTTTTTGTCGAATATTTTTTCGTATGTTTTTTTTTCTACTTTTAATTGATATGGGTCAATCGAACTCATTTAGCCGGAAAATCATAATAAATTTATATTATCTACAGAAGAATTTGTGACCAAATGATGCAGCATTTTCGAGTATTGTGCGTCATTTGAACTTGATAAAATTGAACAAAAATTGTTCAACTGAGATATTTGGTGCTTATATTCCAGACTAGTTGATCCCGTTCGCCAAAAGGCACCCCCTTAAACTTTCTCATTGGGAAGTGAAAACCAAAATAAACACCTGTTTTCTCTGTCGATTTTAATCAATTAAAGTGTTAGCATGTAGCGCATGATCTCAGGACTCGGGAAAAGTGATCAGTTTTTCCATCGACCCAATATTCACTACGCGATATGAGAGTTTGGAAAGACGATATGATCAAACAGTTTTTCAAACTCTTATCGCGTAGCAAATTGCCGATTGAAACTAATAATTACTGTTCCGGAACGCTGCCGAAATACCGTTCCAAACGTTATTCCAGCAGCAAAGAAAAATCTGTAATTTAGAATCATTTTTTTTTCAAGACTTCTGTAGTCATTCAACCCTAAAGTACTGGGCTTGTGTATGTGTGGTACGAAAGTGGGTGAGGCCACCTACAACACCTCATACTCAGTTCTGCGGATCCATGTTGCAGGGAAGATTCTGAACATTTAATACATTGATGGTCATAACTCTTGTGGATGTACTTGCACCAAACAGTGCATAGACTCCACATGTAGGTCTTTTTAAGGCCGACATAAGTACAACATTATAATTGATACATAAGTAGAACATTGATTTAAAACAATTATTTCTTGAGTTATTGCCGAAAATCTGTTTTCGGGACCATCTCGTGCCTTCACTTTTGAACGCTTCACACTGAAAATTAAAAAAAAAATAATCGAAAAATGAAAGATACCATTCCCTAGAATTGATAGACGAATCCAACGTGCTATCACTCACTCAAATCGGAGACCCCTTATTCCCAAATCGCCTGAACATTTCTTATCAAACTTCATTTTTTTTAATGTTTTTTTCAAATTTTTAGTTTAGTATATTTACATGGCAATTGCCATAACTGAGAACACTGATTATTGACTAATTGGCTACAAAATTAGCTAGAGACAAATTATCCAAATCCAAAAGTTGTTATCTCATTTGTATGAGAACATAAATTTGTAAAACAGACGTGTGATGAGAAAACAACGATTTTCTTGTCGTATGCCATTGTAATGTTTTAGCAGTTGTCAGTCTCTGTAGAACTGTTAATTAGTATAAATGGCTATGTTACAATGTAGTAAGCAGACCGCCATCTATACAGACAGTATATGGCTATTGATTACTGAATTGTATCACTACAAAGTTTACATTTAATGTAAAGTCATTTTATAATTAAAATATATGTGGATTCAGTGCAGCTTAAATTAATTTCCATCTCAAACGGTTTCTCTTCGCATATTCATCTTCCCATTAATATTTCTTACTTTAAAACTAACATTAAATTTCAACTTTATTAAGTGACGAGAAACCACAAAAAATTGGTAAAAAAAACAAAAATTTATTCGATTAGACTTTCTTGTTGATTTTATCCCCCCGATAGCATTTTATTTCTCTTCCGATAACTGATATGTTAAAGAAAATCATCGATATAATATAGCAAAACAAACAAACACATAATAAGCAAATGGAGCAAATGGAATAGAAATAATAAATAAAATCATCTCGAAAATTTGTTGATGATGACCATATTTTATAGGTTTTCGATATGATATGACTTATTCGTAGCAAGAGGTTTTTATTTTAATAAAAATAAATGATCTTCAATCGTTACTTTAGTGTTGTAAACATCCTTAAAAACACAATAGACAAATTGTTACATGCTTTCTTCATGCATGTAGGTTTGGTAGGATAGGATGATTCGAAATATCGCTTTATGTTACCGAAAATAAATGTGTTTTATCAAATAGGAAAAGTAAAAAGAGAAAGTTAGAAAAATAAAAAAAATAAAAAAATTCTAGAGAATGTGTTAGCAAATAGGCCTGCATGTAGTTATTATCGAATTGATGATGAAAAAAATCCGTCAACATACGTCGGTAAGTATAAAATGATTGCCATGAAGCTTTACTGCTGAAACGTATACTGGTAACGTACGAAATGTACATCGTCGTACTTGGCCGACGTATAAACATAAATCCTAACGAATCTTGACGATTTTTCTAGCGAAAAATGGCGGTTTGTCCAATCCAACTTTAATTAACTTTATAATTGATCTCGACTCAGCCATTCAGAACTTATTTCTTCCTAGTAATTAATTTCGACTGTTCTTCCTCGATTTATAATAACTGAGAGATTAGTACCTTAAAATTTTACATGTACCCGAAATGAGAGCGTAGTTAATGCGTTATTGAGCCTATAATATGTCCGAAACCCTATTACCTTCGTAACCCTAGTTGAAAACTAGAAATTTTTACAAAAGCTACACGTATGAAGTAATTATCAAATAAAGCTAAAACTAGCAGAAAATCGCTTCGGTTCCTAGAGTACCGGTGTTCCAAACACTACTTCAATAAAAGAGCCTAATTTTTTTTACCCCGTTCGACTTACTTTTTCATACGTTTTCTTTGGTATTTAGAGAAACAGATAAAATTTACTCGATTTATATGCTAAAACAAATAGGGCAGAGTAGCTTCCATTCCTAAGACACTAAACCACAACCCACTGGGCCGATTTAAAAAACTTTTTATTTGGGTTGGTATCGGCAATACCTGTCATTTCCAATTGTATTTACTTAAACCTGTAAAATATATAATGCCTTTGATATACTCGAAAAGCCTTTAAACACTTGGCCACCTAAGCTAAGGAAGGAAAGACCCAAATATGTTTATTTTCAAAACGATTCCCAAAATAGGTATTACCTTCCAAAACTCCATGTGGTACAAACGGCATCTTGGTCCCGATATGCCCCTTAAGTTCGTATTGGGATAAAAACCGCAGGCCATATACTTCACATCATAATATCTGATACAACGGTTGCAGCACCACCGCTAAAGCAAATGTTTTTTTTTTCTTCAATATGCTCTTCTTTTCCGTGTTGCAAGTTTACGATTCGAGGTTAAGGATCTACATCAAACGGTCTAATCCGACAATTAAATTTTTAAGAACTCTATTCAATGATAATTTAACGTTTGATTAGCTAATTAGTCAATTACATTAAAAAATGAGTAAAATTTAGCTACAATGATGAATGACTTTCGCACGGTTTATAACTAAACTATAGTTATAAAAGGATAGAGAGTCGTGGAAGACGAAATATTTTGACAAGATGAATATTTGTTTGAACAGATAAAAGATCTTGGATTTGTTGTGATAACACTGTCGCTTGTTGACACTGTTTTTATTGTATTTTTTAAGCAGAGACGATTAGGCTTGGTTCACAAATATTATATTTGTTTGAGGAACACCCTGTCCGGTGTACATACATAAAGAAATACATAGATATCCTTACTTTGCGCTGAGTGTAATTCAGTATTAGATAAACAAAACGGATGTAAGGGATTATATGGAATCAAAACTGATATTGTGTACAAAATCGAGGGCTACAAATTTAAAGTGATTTCAAATACAAAAACATCATTCAATGGTCTTATATTAGCTTAAAGGTACTATATGCTCCGGCGTCCAGTTTTCCTTTATTATTTTGATGTGTTCTCTAATCCGTAACGAAAAAGAAACGTTGGCATTAAATCAAATTACACTGACAGAGAGATTAAGTTTTTCTTTTATCATTTTCTATTCGTTCCTCGACGCAGTCCTTCAAACGGTTTTAAAAATAGACATTTTGTGGAATCGATATATTTGATGAATTTTCAATATATAGTTGAGTTAATGTTATGTTACCCCGTAAGGAAAAGAAAATAATCAGTAGAACTTTAGCTAAAGTACATTGACAGAAGTGGAACATGCGGAATGGTAGTTTTAATAGATGGATGTTTAGGTAATGATGCTGACAGCAATTTATTTTTTATTTGATGTAAATATTTCTTACAAACTTTAAGTAAGTCTACACAGTACTACAGTTAGAGGCTGAGGCAGTGAAATTTCTGTATAAATTTGCCTGAGCTGTTTTTTCAGCTTATCCACACAAACAATCAAAACTTTACGGTTTTACCACTATCACGCGCGTGCGTCTAGCAGCTTCAACTAAACCGTAAAAATAGTTTTGATTGTTTGTGTGGATCAGCTGAAAAACAGATGAAGCAAATTTGTGCTGTAATTTCACTGCCTCTGACTGTATAAAGAGTCATATCGCGAAAACCTGAATCAATTTTCGAAGTTTTGAATCAAGCGTTTGTTTGCTTTAAAAGAACTATGGCTTAACCAATTCGTCATCGATTCGATTTTCTCTATAAGTACGTAGAACGTAACCCAGGTCTCGAGTTTTTGATCTCTGCAGTAGGGGGTCGCAACCTTAACTTTATCTGAAAGATGGAAATATTATTGATAGGTAGTAAAGTTGTACCAATAAGACTTGGTGTTATGTGGTTCTTGGTTGTATGCGGCAACATATAATAGTACTAATAAGACCGAACTTTAGAGAATTTAAAGCTTTCCCAAATGTTATGTAGATCATTGGATGTTGTTTCACTAAAAAATCTTATAAAATATGCTTGATCGGATTTTATAGAGCTAAAAGACTTTGTAATCTATCTGAAAATATCTGTAGCTTTTCATCGACTGACACTAGGATTCTTGGAAATATTCGTCCTTGGAATTTCTACCACTATACTCAGATTATGTGTTTTCTTGTGGTGTCTGTGACCAGTTAATTAAGGAAGCCAGTCAAATATGTTTCTGTTCTCGTTTGTCAGTTTTTACTTGGGAATTTTGTTTTTGGTAAACATTGACGCTGCCATGGTCATCAAACAATTGTTCCAGCAATTTTCTTTTTTTTTTTTTTGTATTAAGTCATAGCTTACTTTTGGCCATATTCCCTTGCAAGGGCTGACATTTGGAGTTTCGGAAAATGTCAGGATTCCGCCAATTCCAAGTAATGATTCTGCGATTTCAAAGTAAAATAAAAAGTCAAGAATGTTACGCTCTTAATATCCATGGTTATGGTCACCAATTTGAATTTGCTACGATTTATCACGGCTGAGATATTCACTAGGTCTACCCTCTTTTCTAAGGAATCTTCTAACGTTCAAAAGCAAACGTCGTGTTGGGTCATTCAAAGTTTTGTAATTATCATGTCGTGGTGATCGTCTTAGATTCCGTCTCTGGTTTCGTTGCTTATAGGAATTCGATCTATATAGTGATTCATTGTCAGAATTTTGGGCCCTCGTTCAAATTTATTTTTATAGCCTGAAGAAACAAACAAGAAAATTATGAATTCGCCACAATTTTTCTGACTGTAGACAATGAGTAGCATAATCTTTGAAATAAAATGTTACGAGAAGACAATTTCAGTAAACATAACCATATGACCGACCACATCGCTTGTCTCAGTGCGGTACTAGAATAACATACGAAGTATGCAGTTTTTCTTACTGAACTATAAAAATGTCGACCGAATGTCCGGGTATTGTTCTGAGATTTGTCAGAATTTTCAAGAAACTGATAGTATTTCAAGACCAAAAAAAAATTAAAACATTTTTGGTAGTGGACTTATGTCACGCCCGCTTACTTACGTGCGGCCATGATGTAAATAGACTCTTCATAAAAAGTATGTCTCACAAACTCATATATTGCTGATGCAGACTATCGGTTGGAGTATTGTGTATCAAATGGCTACTGTTGTCATACAAAAGACCGGGTATAAAATCACCCAAAAAAATATTGGTTCACTTAAGTGCAAAAATTTTACACCGGACGAAGATATCATTTAACGAAATTTGATATTAGCACGCGGGTTTGTGCCTGATGGTGAACGCATGTAATATGAAATTATTCTATTTAGGAAGTTTAAGACACAAATGTTTGGACATAGTATGAGTAAATTTTAGATTGTTGAAGCCAGAAACATTTTTACTGATTGTATACACATTGATCGAACTATCGATACACTGCGAGACGTTGCACGCGTATAAAGTTTCATTATACCGTCTTTGCACCACATCAGATACATTATTTGCTTCCGGGAGATGGGTTTTCTTTTGTGAATTTTTGTAATACTTTTTAAGAGCATGTATCAACTATGTGTATTACCAAAATAATATCCAGTTAACGGGAAAACATCTATTTTCGGGAGGCGCCTCTTTGTTGAACCTTCCTTTGTCAATAAACGAAATGGAAAGAAAACATAGGCTGTGCGGACCCGTACGAGATCTTTAAAAAGCTTCTTCTCCCTTCAGCTCGGCTTTAATTCATCTCCTCTTTTTCGCCATCGTCTCTCTTCTTCATGTAATCTCTTATGAGGGATTCTTTTGAAAAACAGCCTGCCCAAATCGGACGCATTTTCTATTGGATTTTTTGATATGTGCCTAGATAGGTATTGCTCCCTAGAAGCCAAAACCACTTTCAAAAAAAAATCGTCCAGGCTTGTGTGGCTAGTGAGAGACCAAAAACCTAAAACACGCACTTTTCTTATGGAAATTTCTCGTAGGCCACGAAACGTACAAGGTCATGTGGGGTGTCATTAGAAAGGTAATTGCATGTACTTTCGGGGCAGATTGGGTCTTGTTGGGTTTAAAATTCATCCACACTGAGTTATGAGCAGTTGAAAGTATGGGTAAAAAATGGATAATTTCGGCGAACTTCTAACGGATCCCATGCATCCGAAAAGCAACAGAAAAATAAAAAAAACTGTTTTCCCCATATAATACTGGTCTTAGATTTCCAATAATACCAAACATGCATGAGTAATGTTTCGATGAATGTGGTTTTGGAATGAAAATTTGATGCTCAGTATCGCTACTCAATGTGCAATTTTTGATAAAATATTTTTTGCAGCAATGTTAGCTGCTAGTTCACTTTTTCGAAGTTAGTGTATCTAAAACAATGCAAAGCAACGTATTACTGCTTGAAAAGGCCCTGAAACTTAATTTACGTAACCTTAAGGTTTTCAATGCCAACGAGTGATGTCAGTAAATTTATATTCCAGGGATAATTTTAAGCAGAAATACGTCGCTTCGCATTGTTGACCAGTATCATAGGGGAAAACCTTTTTTTTAATTTTTTGTTGCTTTTCGGATGCATGGGAACCGTTAGAAGTTCGCCGAAATTATCCATTTTTTACCCATACACCATACTTTCAACTGCTTAGCCACACAAGCTTGGACGAATTTTTTGAAAGTGGTTTTGGCTTCTAGAGACCAACACCTCTATCTAGACACATATCAAAAAATCCACTAGAAAATGTGTCCGATTTCGGCAGGCTGTTTTTAAAAGAATCCTCTTGTCCGTGTTTCCCGTTAAATAAGAAATTCTTTCGTTTATTTGTCTCTGCAAATCCATGTCACATTTCTTAAAAATGCAGCAATATTGTTTAATCGCTATAAAGAACAAGGTCGGATCTTAACATTCATAGACATCATCCCTCCTCTACCTCGTCCCGAAATTCTGGAGACCAAAAAATTTGAAAAATCTCTGCAACTTCTAGAATTCTCGCGATGGAAGCAGGAGGGTAGTAGGAGAATTTTTTGTCATTCTTTTGTCATGTGAAGCTCCATTTATTCTCTAACCTGTCTCATCCCTCCTCTACCTCGTCCCGAAATTCTGGAGACCAAAAAATTTGAAAAATCTCTGCAACTTCTAGAATTCTCGCGATGGAAGCAGTAGGGTAGTAGGAGAATTTTTTGTCATTCTTTTGTCATGTGAGGCTCCATTTATTCTCTAACCTGTCTCGAGCAAATATCGGGGAAGTTATAGAGAAGAATTCAACTTTGGAAAACCCGAAAATCTCGAAGTTTTGTGTACAAACTTTTTCCAGATTAGTGATTTTTCCATGTTCCAGACTGGAGACAACATATCAAAAGTTAATACTTTCTCGAATTGATTGTGAGATTGGTTCGGCTAGGATCAGTATTGAACATGAATGAAATAAGCAAAATTTCTTGTTTCTTTTCAGTATATTTTAGATGTTGCACGGAAAGAACTGGCGTTATAGATTTGTATAGAGATAATCAATTACGATTTAATGAAAAATCGATCTATAACGATGTATTTAATTTCGTAATTTAGTAATGGATGTGTTATTGATTTTCGGGGAAAATCAATAACGCGTAATAGTTTCGTAATAGATTTCTATAACGCGTTATAGATTTTCTATAGATATCTATAACGATCGTAATGAAAAAACGATCTATAACGCGTAATGATTACATTTATAGATTTCATAATGTTACGTCGTAATCGATTACGTAATATATTACAATTATTACAATAATATAATTTTATTATAATTGATATTTTAAAAATATTTCATTATTTCGTTATAGATTTTTTGTTAATTATAGTAGATTTGAATTGTGCTGCCATGTAAGTGATTGGGAATGAGAGAAATTTGATATTAATATTGTTACATTTTATTATATAATTAAAATTTTGTTGAAATAAATTTGTCAACATTGCATTTATCGTTAGCGCAACTGACCGTTTGTCTGTTCACCGTGGCTAATCATGATTAGTCTTGTACCGATCATCGTAGGGTACGCTTATCAATAAATCTTTCTACAATTTGTTAATCAAGTCCTGGTGTTTTATTCAGCCGAAGCTACATAGTTCAACAAATTTAATACTTAACGTAATTGGTCACCCTTCTAAGTACTGACTTTGACACTTGATGCTTAACTTCACAATCGGACCGCCAACGACTCTACGCATGTTGCTATTGAGGATATATATTTATTGTTCTTATTTCGAACCGTTGTTACAATCAATTCGTAATTGAATTCGTTATAGATTTCGTAATAATGGTAAAAATATATGTTTTTATTGGCAAAGTTACTCGTTTCAGTTGCGCTATCGACGTAGTTTAGTTTTATTTATTATTTGGAAGGTATCTTGACTAAAAAAAAGAAATTTTGATAATAAAAAAAAATATCAGTGAGCAGGTTTCGTCGGGAATCGATTACATCGTAATGAAAATAATAATTACGTTGTTATGGGGTTTCTGGAAAATTGATCTTTATGTGGAAAATCGATCGTTTCAATGACGGTATCGACGTTGCTATCAAAAGATATTATCGAAAAACGTATCTTTTTGCACATAAATGTAGGCTATAAATTTGCGAAGGGGTGATTCCTCTTAACGGAGTGCGAAATTTGAGAGCGCTCCAACACTAACGATTACCTAAAGATTACCCTTTCCACCCAACAAAAAATATCGTATGCAATATCAATAATGCGATTGGCTTTAATTGTAATATTTTAAACAAAAGAACAAGTACTGCCGTACTGACGTTTTTTGCCCCGGCTATATGTGCACAGAAGCTTAAAACGAAAGAACAGTCACCACAAGTTCTAATGATAATTATAACCGCATGCAGTACCTCAGTGTTTTATTCTGAAATTGATCGTCTTTGAAAGTAGCAAATAAAGTAGATTCAAACAAATCGTAATTAGTAATAATTACGAAATCTATAACGAATAATATATTTTATTACTCAAACAAATCGTAATTCGTAATCATTACATAATTAGTCAAGTATTACTCGTTATAGATTTTGTATTTTTCGTAATTTTCGTAATTATTACGTAATTTTGCCTATTAAAAATCTATTACGACCATTACGATGATTACGGTTCGATTATTAGTAATTTAATAGATTAAATTACGATTAAATCGTTATAGATTTTTAATTTTCGACTATTACGCAATCTATAACGCCAATCTATAACGACAGTTTTTTCCGTGTGCTTTGTCATTCATCTTCATAAAACATAAACATAAATAACATCGTAAGGATGTACGCTAAATACAGAGTATTATGGTCAAGTCACCTTTCTTATCAGTTTCGATTTAATCATATCGAAACTTACGGTCTAATAAGACTCAGACTTATGTAAACAGATTGATTATCACAGATACGGTCGTCAACTAAACCAAACAAACTACGTCATGACATGAGTTTTTTTGACACCAGGGATATATCGGCCAATTCGTTGGGTTCTCAAAATCTACAAACAAAACATTATGTAGCTGCTACATAACCAACCACTTCGCCCCTCACAGCAACTCTCTAAGTATCATATTTACAGAGATATGGTGTTCATTTTCTTTAGGCAACTGAAAGTGGTCGCATTATGGTTGTCATTACCATTCAAAGAAAAAAAAAAACATGAAAATCTGATGAAATTTACTCGAGATATCAGCAAATTACACTATCTTCACTGTATGATCGAGTACCACTTACGCTCACTCCGTGATCCGATTTTGTTATTTTTTTTCTTCTGTACCTAAAAAACCTTGTGTTTCGTACGGGTCGAATCTTTTAAATTGAATGTATACGTGCCGAATCTGCCTTCTTTCTTCCTTAACTTAATTAGAGTAAAATTATTCCTAGTTAGCCCCAGTTAGCGTATTTTTGCTATTATAATTTCTATTATAAATCATTTCGAATACATTTTGGTGAGCTTCTATTTGTTATTTAATTTACACAATTTTGCAAAGTGTCTCATAAAATAATCAAATGACGTGTTTCGAGCCTCATATAGAATTATAGCGTTAAAAGACATCACCAAAATCAATTTGTATTAACAAATTAAAGTCAGTGGTGATACCTGAAATAATAAATATGAAAATTGTTGGAAATAGTTTCGCCTATTTACTGTGTACAACTTTTCTAATCACGGAAGGATTCGTTGCACCTTTGCTGATAACCGAGAATTATTGGACCCTTACTAATCACTAGGAAAACGAAGATCTTCTCTATCTTCATTGCTTAGTTTTTGGCTAATTTTTGTTTAGGAAGAATAGCTTCCACAGAATCACAGCTAACTTATTTTCCATTGAGAAGATTTACCCACCGACGCTAGTGTACCATCTACAATTTTAAGAATAGTGAGACCGACGCTAGTGTACCATTTACAATTTTGAGAATAGTGAGATTGCTATTTTCACTAGTAGATTCACATCATAAGTAAGATTATCCAATTCATTTAAACCGTTTCTCCGAAGAGTATCAAACCAAAGAGAGGCACCTTTTTATAATCAACACCACTGCACAATCAACCGAAATTTTACATTTCCACCAAATTTTTTTCTACACACGCGATACAAAAAATTTCACAAATCATGGATTACGTGCCCCCTTGAAGATATTTTGCTCAAATTATACTAATCGAAACTTAGCAACGAAAATCTTATGCAAATTATTTCTCCAAACATTTACAATGCTATTTGATAGTCTATTTAGCAACCTAATAATCCAGTTGAAACGAGAACTTTCAAGATAAGACAAGACAATTTCATTTTTTATGAATTATTCGCTGTGAACACAAACTGAGTAATGATTAATTAAATCTTGCAACTATCATATACTACGTCATCTACACTGATTAGCTTTGGATGCTGTTTCATTATTCTGTGATGTCCCCGTAGAATTTATTTTCCAACTAATTTGATTGCTCCTTACTGCGGTGATGTTACACTTCATCGTAATTTTATATTATTCCATATCCAACGAGAATAAAGCAGGATTTACTTGGCAACGAACTTTCTGAGAATAATGAATCGGTTCGAGACTGTGACATTTTGCACTGGTGCAAATCAATTTCAACACTCTCGAAGAGGTGCACACAGTTTGAAACGACTTAGCAGATACACCTTGGGATATTATATAGTTTGGTATACGTCGTGCATCGTGTGTCATAAACTTTTTACTGTTTCGTTTTAAATGTAATGTTTTCGCTGAGATGTATTTCATTTACTATTTGTCGTGAAAATGTCTTATATAACAGGATATTCGATGCAATAATTAGTTATGGCCTTGCACGGGGTATCTGGCCAGCTGGTATCGGTTGTATTATCAGTACAATCTGCATTTATCGCTGAGTACTCGTCACACGAACACGTATGGAATATGAGGAAACCAATTCGATCGGTAAAAACAAATGACACAAACGTTACACAGTTGATCAGCTGAAGTAAACCAACTATTGCTAGTTATGCATTTGAAAACTATCTTACAACTGTAAGCAGGTGAGAGGTCACCAGAGCTCAATGTCACATATACCCCTTACTTGCGTTTATAAAAAATTCGCGATATTTTTCATGTGAGCGATGTGTACAAGGTGTGATTCAGCTTATTTGCTTCAGTCAAAATTCTTAGATAAAGAGACATTTTCTTCTCCGAATTGTCAATTTGTTGTTGTTCTCAGAAAATTCTCTTACATGAAAAACGTTGTGTTCGCCGCGGGGAAAAATAGGAAATTAAAACTTGCCTTATTCACAACCCTCGCTTCGCTCTTCTTATAGACTTTTGTGTAGTTTGGGTCAGGTTCAGATTTCACCTGATCTGAAGCTGAACTTAAATTTTTAATTTCAGATTTAGCCTGAGCTACGACCCGAATATGACCTGAACCTGAATTCCATTTTCGCGTTTGAAATTTCAGGTCCAGTTCAGGTTCAGTTCAGGTCTTGATCAGTTTCGGGTTCAGGTTAGGCTCAAGTCAGACCTGAATTGTGGAAACTAGGTTCAGGTCAAGATCAGGTTTCGGTCAACCTGAAAAGAAACATATCAACGTGAACCTGTTCCAAACCTTATTGCTAAGGCATCATTCATAAAGTATGTCACTTATGATGACTATCTGCATCTCTTTCTATCATGATCATGACTGATCCCTAAAGAGTCTGTGCTGATATTGCCTGTTTTTTCGTTAAAATAAAAAAAATTGTTACAAAAAAAATGGTTCTTCATCCTCTCTCAAAAAGCAGCTGTAGATCCGTAGATTCAATTGTGAGGAGTCACTTTACGAACTAGTCAATGAAATTTATAATTGGAAGCAGAAGAAATACATTGACTCTACAGCTACAGTGGAGTAGTCTAAGGTGACATCTTGTTGTAGCGTAAGGAATTAAAGACTTTATTTTTGTTGATCGTTTTAGACTATAGTGTAAAACGAACGATATTTATCAAAATAAATCTAACAATAAAATAAGCTTTCCAGGCAGGGACTATTTTCCATATTTTCTTGAATTTCCCCATATTTTCCTATATTTTTTCAGTTTTGAGGAAAATGTTATCCCAAAAATAGTCCATGTTTTCAGGTTATACTATAAAAAATATAAATCCTCCGGTCTAGGTAATCTGTTACATACGGCAAGCATATGACCAGTATTATTATCGGGTCTATTACTTCCATCGATCGAAGTATTTTCTTAACATGCATTTTACTGTATAAATGACCATAATATCCAGAGCCTGTCATTATTTTTGTCGTCGTTAACAGATGAATAGTCGTATGTGGCAGGTTAAAGACAAATAAAAAATCGTAATTCAGACAAAACCTTCTTTTTATGTCCGGTACTTTAACTTATCACACTTCAAAGGTGTGGGCTTTTGAAAATTTTACTTGTCATGATTCGGCTGGTGCTATACTTTGAGATATTGACAATAGGTCTTCTCATTTCGTAATAAATCATCAAATGTTCATAATGCAGTCAGAGCATAATAATTTGATCGAGTTTCTCTATTTTGTATTGAATGTAGTTTTCGAAGAAGCATCTGAACCATTTGCATTTAATTACAGTATAAAAAGCTTACGATCGTGCGCGTTGGCACACATTAAAACTGCATTCATTTTTTGGTAGCCCTCTGTTTTTTACAACTCAGAACATCATTTCTTACTAAGATTCCTTTTTCAGGGTTGTTCCTGCCGTTATGCAAGTACGAGAAAACCTTTCAATGGAAACGGAAACAAACACTTCATTCGGAAATCGTCGTGGTTTCTTCATTACCCGAACCTCACTGGTCTTACTGTCAGCATTTTTCGTGTGCAGCGTCATAGCCGCTGGCTTTCTCATTTACAATTTCGTTACATGCCCTCAAATTCCTATCGAATCGACAGTGTGCGAACATCATCATGTTGTTCCACTGCTAACGCATTCCAAGAATGCGTCAAAAACAATTTATTCAAAGGATCAACCGCATACAACAAGCACCACCAAAGAAGAAGTTCCCTACCTGAGACTACCAAGATCGGTGGTGCCGACTGCCTATGACATAAAATTGATTCCGTTTATTTGGCCCGATAATTTCACATTTCTGGGCGATGTTCGAATTTTAGTCAATATTCTGGAGCCAACGAATAACATCACATTGCATGCCGAAACATCGATCAAAATAAAATCTGAAGATGTTGGAGTAAGACTTGTTCACAACGGTAATGTGACGGACAGTAAAGATGAAATCATTGCCAAGCAATACTTTGAAGCGACAAAACAGTTTTATGTAATGGAATTTCAAAAGAAATTGCAACCAGGCGAAATTTACGAGGTTCGAATAAAATATGTCGGAGTGTTGGATGCGTACATGCAAGGATTTTACAGGAGCTCATATGTCGAGGGGAATGAAACAAGGTTAGTACACCATAGAATAGATACCGTTTTCAATAGACTCAAAAATCAGACAAAAATGGAAAAACATTTTGTTGGGAAAATATCTTTGTACAATATTTCGGTCCAACGGGAACGACTAAAATCTGCGTCAAGACTTTCCTTACAAATTCGTATTGTTCAGTATCCGGTTTCTGTTTCGAAACAGAAACATATTTCGAATTCATGCACGACTTTTTTCGGCACATCCACGAACAAGTAACAGTGAACGGAAAATCTACTTTTCGCTCTATTCGTACTCGGCTCCCTGACTAAGTTTTTTAAATTTAGTTGCTATATCCAGTACCAATTGAGAACTAATTAGTTACGGAGGTTTGTTGTGAAGAAAATTGAGTTTTATGGACGTCCCTTACAAAAATAACGAAAACTAAGATTTTCATGCTTCGGTGCCGAAAATGATGGCAATTTCAGATTTGTTCTTGGATTTAACGCACTTTCGTTTGAAAACCTCAATTGGTTCGGGCTACAACTGTTGCTTCTACTCTTTCCAACAGATAGAAACGAATTTGGTGGCCTAATTGAGCCATTTGATTTGAGAAATAAAACTACTGCTGACTAGTTGTCTGATGAACAGTTCGTTTTATTCTGATTTTATTCGTACAATTTTCGCTTATTTATACCCTGATTCGAAGGTAACTC
The DNA here is from genome assembly GCF_014529535.1 of Bradysia coprophila. Lineage (NCBI taxonomy): Eukaryota > Metazoa > Arthropoda > Insecta > Diptera > Sciaridae > Bradysia > Bradysia coprophila. Next base: position 597,558 of record NW_023503293.1, read on the forward strand.
GACTTGGTTTAATTGAAAAGGGTGCTTTGATTATTCAGGAAACCCCATTCTATTAGAGGTTTTAACACTCCCACTATTTTTACGAAGTAAAAATACTTAAACCTCTAATAAAATGATTTCTTATTTTCCATCAACATTCTATACTTTTTTTAGTTTGGAGATCCTCCTACAATTTTTATGGAAGTAAAAATCATACTGTTACTTGTTAACGATCGATTTCCACTGCCATGCCTCTTAAATAATACTTATAAATTCGGATGCCAACAACGACCAATGTATGATACCGCTGACCCATTTGACCAATTCTGTTGTTGAATCGAAGACTTTTAAGGATGCCGTTCACCCATCTGATACTCGGATGCCTTTGACCAATTCTGTTGTTGAATCGAAGACTTTTAAGGATGCCGTTCATCCATCTGATGCTCGGATGCCTTTGACAAATTCTGTTGTTGAATCGAAGACTTATAAGGATGCCGCTCACCAATCTGATGCTCGGATGCCTTTGACCAATTCTGTTGTTGAATCGAAGACTTATAAGGATGCCGCTCACCCATCTGATGCTCGGATGCCTTTGACCAATTCTGTTGTTGAATCGAAGACTTATAAGGATGCCGCTCACCCATCTGATGCTCGGATGCCTTTGACCAATTCTGTTGTTGAATCGAAGACTTATAAGGATGCCTTTGACCAATTCGATGCCTATGTGACCAATCAAATTGCCAACGGATTGACCAACCACTTCTTTTTTAACGGATTTTAACCCGGGGGCGCCAAATGTTGATTCCATTCTTTTCTACAAATAGAAACGATTTTTGTGGCTTATTTGGGCCGCTGATAATGGCTTAGTTGAGCCATTTGATTTGAGAAATAAAACTACTGCCGACTAGTTGTCTGATGAACAGTTCGTTTTATTCTGATTTTATTCGTACAATTTTCCCTGATTCAAAGGTAACTCGACTTGGTTCAATTTAAAAGGATACTTCTATTATCCATGAAACCATTCTATTAGAGGTTTTAACAACAACTCTCGAAGTTGCCTAGACAATCGTTCAAGAAACATACGTATGTAAATCCAACTTTTAATTAATTTGTGCTCGACTCACAAATGAACACAAATTCTGTGACCTGCACCATTCAATTGAACTTCAATTGAAGCGCAAATCTATTTTTCATGGCTTAAATACAGCGTACGTATAATTTGGTTTATTTTGGCTACACGGTTTTTGCTACGTAAAATCAGTCTAAAGGAGAATCCTACCACTGAAAAGTGTAAGAACGAACATGTTTCTGTTTATGGTGCAGTAATATGACATTGGTTTGAAGCTGACTTATATGCACGTCACCTCATCGCCTTTTCGGTTGGTTCTCTTTATTTTTCACTTATAGTCGGTGTATCACTACCGAACAAAATAGAAGTTTCAACTAGTACAAATTCCTCAAATTTAGTTTCTTCACAATAGTAACTTTAAATACATCATTTACCAGGTGGTTGGCAGCAACCCAATTTCAACCAACTGATGCTCGGAGAACATTTCCTTGTTTCGATGAACCCGGTAAGTGTGTTTGTTTGGTTTATTATGCTATTTTGTGTAATGTACTCTACAAATTTTTATTGCAGCCCTTAAAGCGAAATTCAATTTGAGTTTGGCGCGACCCAGAAATATGTCGTCGTTATCCAATATGCCAAGATTGAAGCAGGTAGATCATGTGTAAGTATTTATTTTCTGTTGAGAGGGATTCTTTCGAAATATAGTCTACCGAAACTGACCCATTTTCTTGGTGAGGCATTTTTATGTGCCTAGAACGAGACGTAGAAGATACCACTTGCAAAAGAATTTTCAGCTCATGTTTAGCCAGGGGAAGGTGAAAGTCGGAAGTGGGACATGGGTGACCATGATCATTGGAGATCAAGTTGTTACTAGTCAAAAAAAAGATTTAATTGAGTCCCATTCTATGAGTCAGTGACAAAATGAAAAAAACTTGACTGCATCGATGAACTTTAAAGGGTTTCTCGGCCACAAGGAAATGAACATGAGCTTGAGGCCTCACTTTAGGCAATGAAATAAACTAACTTGTACGAATGAACGTGATGATTATAAGCCGTGAAATTTGAAAAAATAGCGGCCTTTTTGAATGTCGCAAAGCTGAGACGACTAGTAGTAACTAGCGCAGGCCGGTTTGTATGTTTTTTTTTTATTTGCTTTGTGAGGAGTTAAGGGAGTCATTAGAAGTTCAGCGATGCCATTTTTTCAACTGGTCAGCAAATATCCAGTGCAGATAAGCCTCAAACCAAAGACCCTATTTGTTTTTAATACATGACCTCAGCTCGAGGGGTAATCACTGATTTACTAGCTCAGTAAATCACGGTAAATCACGGTAAATCACAGTAAATCAAGTAAATCAAAAATGAAGTTTCTACTAAATTTGAATCTATTTACTTCAATTTGTATTAGTTCATGAAATTTATCCTATATGTTTACGGCCACGATACTTCAAAATGTAATCCAGTGACAATTAAAAATTTTTCAAAAATTTTTCAAAATTTTTTGTGATTTACCGTGATTTACTTGATTTACTGATTTACTAGTGATTACCCCCTTGCCTCAGCTCTCCAACGATACATAGAAAATGAGTCCGATTTCGGTAGGATGTTTTTCGAAAGAATCCCTTACGGTAAAAGCAGACTGTTTTGTATTTCAATAATTAAATTATTTAAAAAAAAATTGTCATTATCTGATCCTGGGTTTTCAATTAACCGATTTTTTTTTTACTCTCCTTTCGTGCTGCGTTTCAACATAAATAAATGTCTGTCGGCACGAAATGGAGTTCCAATAATTAAACCCTTTTTACTGTAATAATATTCCCATTACGTTGGCACGACCAACAATATCTAAACCATTGGCGAATTAGCAATGTTATCAGATAATTATCATTTTCCATTAAACAATTACTGGTCAATTACAGTGACGGATTACCCGACTATGTGTGGGACATATACCAAGAATCGGTTCCGATGTCAACGTATCTTCTTGCATTTGTAGTGTCCGATTTTGTAAATAAATCTTCTGGAATCTTCAGCGTTTGGACGCGAAACGAAGCAACACGTTCGGCGGAATATGCGTTAGATGTCGGTCCAAAGCTGCTGAAATTCTTGGAGACATTTTTCGGCATAGACTATCCGCTGCCGAAAGTTGATATGATTGCTCTACCTGATTTTACGGCAGGTGCAATGGAAAATTGGGGTCTGATAACGTTTCGGTATGTTGATTGTAGAAAATGTTGATGTCTGTTTCATTAATAAAAAATCGTAGAGAATCAGCATTGCTGTACGAGGAGGGAATATCAGGCCGCATCAACAAACAACGAGTGGCTACTATTGTTTGCCACGAATTAGCTCATCAATGGTTTGGCAATCTTGTTACGCCCGGTATGTTAGTAGAGTATCCGCTGAAACTTTCCATAACATGTTTTGCCATCCATAGATTGGTGGGACCTGTTGTGGCTGAATGAGGGCTTCGCTAGCTACATGGAATACGTTGGCGTTGATGCAATCGAACCGAAATGGAAGTCAATGGATCAGTTTGTTGTTCACGAGCTGCAGGGAGTCTTTACGCTGGATGCGCTATCAACTTCACATAAAATATGGGTGGAGGTTGGTAATCCTGAGGAGATCAATGAGATATTTGACAGAATATCGTATGGAAAAGGAGCTACCATTATTCGTATGATGGATCATTTTTTGACCACCGGAGTATTTCGAACCGGTCTCACCAACTATTTACGGAAAAAGTACTGAGAGTTTGCTTCGAAGTCGTTGCGGTTCGATAACTTTTTTTTGTCCCGTAGATCATATCAGGCAGCCTCACAAGATGATTTATGGTTTTTCTTCACCGAAGAAGCTCGTTACACGCACGTTTTCGACAATACCATGTCAGTCAAAGAAGTCATGGACACTTGGACGTTGCAAACGGGTTTCCCGGTAGTGACCGTCACTCGGGATTACAATTCGTCGACAGTTCGTTTCCATCAAAAGAAATTTGAATATGCCGATGAGGTTGGTAAAAAGAAACATTCCGAAAAGCATTCCGAAAGTCTGTGGTGGATTCCAATTACATATACCACGTCGAATGTCTTAAATTTTAATGAAACTCGTCCATCTAGTTGGATTCGGAAAACGAAAGAATTGGTATTGCCAGACGTCGAGATCAACAGTTTGGATTGGATAATTGTTAATGTGCAACAAACTGGTAAGACGGTTCATACTTTGTCAATAACCTTATGAGAAATCTAAAAAAAAAATGTTTCAGGCTACTATCGGGTAAACTATGACCTGAAGAACTGGAATCTGATAATCGCATACCTCAGGAATAAAAGACATTTCTCGAAAATCGCACCTACCAATCGGGCACAGTTGATCGATGATGCATTGAATTTGGCACGCGCAAGTTACTTAAGTTATCAAACGGCTCTGGACGTTACACAGTACTTAGTTCACGAACACGACTACGTTCCGTGGAAGGCTGCCATTAATTCGATGAATTTTATTGATTCAATGATGATTAAGGGTGGCGACTATCATTTGTTGAAGGTAACTAACGGACTGCACACTACACAAAATGGAATCAAATGATAAAATGGAAATTTCTTTACAGAAATATTTCTTAAGTCTCATCGAAAGCGTTTACAAAGAGGTTGGCTTCGACGATCCAAGAGACGATGACATGCTGACCGGATACAAACGAGTCGATATTTTAACGGCCGCCTGTCATGTGGGTTATCAGGACTGTGTGGACAGTAGCAGACGAAATTATCACCTCTGGATGATGGAAGCCAATCCGGACATCAATAATCCGTAATCTGAGTTTTGCCGATCCCTTGGAACGAAAATGCCAAAACCAATTTTTCTCTTCACAGAATATCGCCGAACATTCGATCGGTCGTTTACTGTACAGCCATCAAGCACGGCGATCAAGTCGAATGGGAATTTGCGTGGGAACGTTTCCAAAAGACGTCAGTGTCCAGCGAAAAGGAATTGCTGTTGACGGCATTGGGATGTACGAGAGAAACGTGGTTGCTGAATCGGTACTTGAAAATGTCGTTGGACGATCGGTTCGGCATCAGGAAACACGATGTATTTCGGGTGTTTGTTGCCGTGTCCGGCAATGTTATCGGCCAACCAATAGCCTTTAATTTCATTCGAAGCCATTGGAAACAGATGAAAGATTAGTAAGTTTCCTGATTGGATCGACAAATGTAATCGAAACCAATTTTTCATTACAGCTTAGGATCGACTCTATCTCAATTGAACGCCATCGTGAAATACTGCACTCGACGAATAAATGATCGATACGAATTGGACGAGGTAACGTAGTCCCGAACTACCGCAACCTTCTAACAAACGTTCCCATTAACATTGCTTCTTTTTCACCAGTTTAAACGATTCTCACATCTTCATATCAAAGACGGCGGACGGTCGATACATCAAGCTATTGAAACTGGCGAAGCGAATATCGCATGGATGGACAACAACTATAAAACGATTGTCGAATGGCTCGGAAATTTAACCTATTCAAGTAGATAAGAAGAAAGAAAAAAAAAACCGTAGCATCAGCATCAGCAACAACAGCACGGAAAGAATGAGAAATGGAATATTTATTTGTAATTTAAATCGCTTGTAGAATCTAAGTAAATTTGTTGTATTAAGTAATGCTAAGGTTTCGATGGACGTTGTCAGGGGAACTTAAATCGATTGTTAGTAAATTTTTAGCGCACAGTGTAATCTTATAAAATCTAACGGTTTCAGTGCTATCAGTTCAGTTTGACAAGTTAACAAACATTCTTAGGCATATTATTGAATTTTGCTATTATCATCAGTATCTATGTATTGTGTTAATCGAATAAATGTTTCTACAAAAAACAAAACAAGATTGTGAACGCCGCGAAAGGTACCTGTATACTCGCTACTTAGAGAAAAATTATTTCTTTGATTTTCTGCAAATTAAAAGAAAAATCTTGCTGACACCTTTTTGAATCAGATCACACCAAAGGAAGACATTTCGATTCACTGACCTGACGCCCTGAAATTAATTCAATGTTGTAAGGTTGCCACCGGAGTAGATATCATTTGGCGAATCTAGTCTAAGCGACTGCTAATATAGTTTTCACTGAGATGGGTCGCAAATTTCAAATAATTTTTATTTAAAAAAATCATCTGTTATCGATAACGGCGACAAAAATAGTGACAAGCTGTGGGTAATATAGTAAAATACATGTTTAAAAAAATTGAAGTACAAGATTTGAAATCAACAGATTTAAAAATACTTCGATCGATGGAAGTAATAGACCTGGTCATATGCTTGACGTCTCTAACACTCTTGACTTCCTTAATAAAAATTAAAAAAATCCTCACGATTTCTGTTCTTGAGACACTTTCATTAAATCACATTAACCTTAAATCGACAATATTTTTTCAAGGCTTCAGGCACCCCTTTCTTTGACTACGAGTCTTCCAAAAGATCTCTTAATCTCAAAAAGATCTCAAATTTAGTGCTCTGCCTAGAGCACTGCGCCGTTCAGCCGATGGACAGTTGGCGGCTAAAACGTAGCTGACACCCTTCGGCGGCCGGCTAGTATGATATTTATGGCGGCTAGCCGGCTCAGCTAGGCTGAATAACAAAATTTAAAGTTTAAATAAATAAATAAATATTCGGAATTTTTGTTAGGCACGCGATCGCCAGCTGAAATGAAATTAATCTAGGTCCTCTTTTGTTAAACAGATTTTGTGTGGAATCATTTGGAATCCACAATGAGTCCCAAATCAAAATATCTGACGATATTCACTTTTGTACTACTGTATTGTTACAATCGAATCAAATCTCATAGAAGTACGCAAGTCAGAAGTCAGTTACAGAGATATTTGTTTCATATGAATTAGGCGAAACCGCTTCTATTCAAAAATGGAATCAAACATTCAACAAAGGCTTCAGCTGTTTAAGCTGATCTCACTCGTACTACAACTACAACACGCGCACGTTTTACCATTTCACATGTTGTACTGCCCTCTACCAGTCGACAGGTACGTACACAATTTTGTAAGTCAACGAAAAAAATTGCTGCAAAATTCTCCCAAACTGGATTAAAACCAAAACTTTCGCAAGCCATCTTCCGCCGCCGATTTTTAACACGGCTGAGAGGGGTATCGGTGGCGGTACCGGCTGATGTGCTTTTTCGGCGGCGGCCTCGGCGTGGCTGAACGGTGCAGCGCTCTAGCTCTGCCATACAAATTGCTCATTTAAGTATACCCCAAATTCAGTATCGCAAAATTTAAAGTTTTTTTTCACTTTGCAACGGAAGATTTCTGTACAATCTAACCGCAATGTTTGTAAAACATGTACACCGTGGTACATACAGAATGTGTACGTCTGAAAATCCTCATCAAAAGGCCGAATTTTGAAATGGATCCGTTGAATTTTAAAGGAAATTGCGCTAACGCAGTACAGGACGCGTGTGCAAATATGTGTATCCTTGGGAAAAAAATTTGGAAAAAAAACTGGATCCTGGGAAGTCTAACAGGCTCGGGAATCGGAATCGGGATCCGGGAAATGGGCTGAAATGACCAAACATTTACTTTATTACTTTACGAAAAGTCGGCTGGAAATCAGCAAGTGACCAAAAATCGAGATATAGAAAAATGACTAGAAATCAAATTACCAAAATTCGGAAATGACTGGAAGTATGGAAAGGGAAGAAATCGGTAAATGACCGGAAATCTAAAGATGGGCTGAAATCGAGAAATAACTAGAAATCGGGAAATTACCCAAAATCGGTCCTTTCAATCGAGATCTAGAGTTGATTGAAAAACTAAAAAATCGCGAAATAAATGGGAAACGAACAGGAATTAAAATGATTCGATGATAACACGTGAGTATACAACGTTAAGCGAATCGAGATCCTTCGTTGGACAATAAAAAAAACCTTGTCATGGAACTGTAATAGTGATCAAACGGAAATTTTCGCTCGCCATTTCAGGTTTTCATTCTTGAAATAGTATAACTTTAGTCAATATAATTTCTCCTCTGTACTCGCGTCTGGACACTTACTAGTAATTTTTTAATTCGCTCCGCTCGCGCTATTTTTAATGATAAGTATATTTTCATTGATCAGACTCCAATAGTTCATGCCCGCGCATCTCTGCTTTACAATAATAAACCTATATTCGCAGCAAGCAATTGAGTTTCTGATCATTTCGTGAAGTCAAATAAATAAGCAAAGCAACATTTTCAAGGACAATGATCCCCCATAGTCAGTTCCGCGGAAAAACGCTGTTGCAAGCCAGCAGGACTGTCCAAACATTCACCAAATTTTTAGTCATAAGTCTTGATCGGGTGGCGGTCCATATCGATGATTATACTCTTCATGAATGTCTGCCACAGGCCAACGTTCCTACAACATTTCAAGTTTTATAAACATGTCTATCTCGAGCTATCACCAAAAAACCGTTATAACCACCCTTTGACATGCTACAACTTTTCACGTGTTCATTTCGAAAATGGGAAACCAAACGAAAAACTAAAAGATCCCTATTTCTTTGAATTGAAAGACGATTCAAACGAGCTATAGCTTGCCTGCATCGTATTCAAATTGGTTCAAGTTTTGTCGATATCACTCTTAACTGAAATTGCCTGAGATAGTAAATTAGTTCTTATGGAAAAGTGGATCCAGCAACTCCTAAACGTGTCTATAAATTTTCCTGAAACTTTGGCTGTTGGTTGTCCAGAAAGAATGCAATTTTCAAAAGTTAAATAAAACCCATATTAAACCTTCCACTAGGTTCCTAAAATTTGGGATGAAAAATGATTCCTCTGGCACTTCCTAACTTTCATCTGTTTTTTTTTTTGATGGATTTCGATTATTTTCAACATGAGTGCAGTGTTCAAAGGTTGGTTCCTAAATTTTGGGATGACAGATCATTCCTCTGGCACTTTCTAACTTCCGTCAGTTTTTTCGATGGGTTTATTTAAAGTGCGTTTATTTAAAACAATAACGAACCAGCCGTTACATTGGGCGGTAAATTGGTAACAACACGACGGAAGTCAGCCACCGTACACATGTAGGAAAATCCGCGCAAAATACTTGTGCGACCGACTGGTGTTGTCCATGAAATCCAATCGACAAAGTGGCTAACATCTGTGCAAATTGTGTGTCGATTGACTATATCAGCTGAAGTCGCGTGGGGATTATTGACTCCGATGAAAACGATTCCACGATTTGTGGGCCGATGAAGCACAACTTTATAATAAAGCGATGGCACTGGAATCAGTCCGCGTCCTTGAGAATCAAAGTCCAAGAAAAGTTCTCGGAAAATGCCATTCTGATCTCTCAGTGACAAAACGCCATGGACTCCAGTATAAATTTCACATTCGAGATTTCGATCAGCGATGAAAGTTCTTACACCTGCTTCAACCCTTTCCCAGTTACCACCGTTGAAAGTTTGCCACTGAGGTTGTGCATTGATGAAGTAGAATGAAGCTCGCATTTGCGATCCATAGATATTGTCAGCATTGGCCATCAAATGTCCTCTAGCCAAAAATGCATCGGCATGTATGGCATACATTTCATCGACACGTTGTTGTCCGAGAATTCTAGCTAAAGTTTGCCTTTGAACCACTTGGGTATATAAGTTGTTCACATTTCTGCCTCCGAAATAGTCACCAGTAATGAATGACGGCCCTGAAATATTTTTTTTTTTTTAAATAATCAGGTCAGTTGAAGAAAGAAAGAGTCAGCGTACTTGGAAAACTACGTTGAAAGCCCGAGTTAGCTGGTGTTTGCATATAGTAAGAGTAACGAGTCTGCTCTTGCACCTCGTCATGACAAATATTGTGAGTGACTAAAAATCGATTTGCAGCCAGATTGAATCCAACTTCGGAATGTGTCGAACCATCAAAACATCTTTGTCCGGTACGTCTACATAATAGGAAATATAATCGGTAAGGTCATTCAAATCGCTGTATGTCTGTCGAAATCGTACCTAGCTGTGTGGGCGACTTGTCCAGTACAAGCAAGAGTATTGAATACTCGACTTTGTCCATTAACTAACCAATTTGTTCCTGTCTGACAGGTAGCAAAGAGTGTGCGAGTGTTAGTAAAAGGTGCGACAAAACTACCGGAACAGAACAGTTCAATTTGCTGATTTGCGGGAACTGTAACAATTCCATTTCGGTTCGGATTCACAAAATTCAAGGTATTTGGATGTATAAGTAATGGTTGCGGCTCTGGTAATCCTCCGGCATTAATGGAGATCGTACAAGCTTCATTAAAAGTAGAAAGTTAAGTCTAGCAACAAGATTAACGGCACTTAAGACCATACTATTCAATGGACTGATTTCGTCGGTACTATTAAGTTCAACCGGAATTTCATCGAATAAAATGTCTTCGGATATCTCGCTGCGAACGGTACCAGCCCCCACGAATAGTATTAAGCACAACACTAGTTTCACCATTGTTAATTAGTATGATAGAGCTTTGCAAGTGCGAAACTAAAGTACGTTCTTGTGATATATTTGCTTTTATACTCAAGGAACAGACCAAAAAAAAATCCGAAAGCATCGTACTGTACAAGTATGAGTAGCAATCTTGCTGGCGTTATCTCCAACGTGGCTTTATCAGATGTAGCCAATAACTTAGTCGATAACTTACCTTCTACGCTTTGATTTTTTAATTGGAAATTATTGGTTGATCCATTAAAAATTGGACATGATCAGTCTACATTTGAGGTCCCATTAAAAATCGTTTTGTGAATATGTTTTCGCTCGAAGGGGTCCAGTTTCAAGAAGCATCATTTAGATTTTATGTCTTCTTGTCAGAGAAACTAAACAAGAAATCTCAGATTGTAACGCGCGTCATTTGCTCCGTTTCTTAACGGCCGCAATCAGCTCTTAAAGTTCAAAATTTTCGTATCGATTGTTTCGATTGTACCAAGCTCTTTCGATGGTTCAATATTATAAATTTTCTTGGGTGCCCGTTCGAGCACTATGACTATTTTTAATTAAGCTACTTGCCGCTTATCGGTCAGTAAGTGGTTTTGGTTTTTTTTTCAATTATTTAGCTGATTCGTTCGTGGGCTTGGTAAGCTTATGGAAAATAGATGGAATGTTCATATCATTATTACTATTCGGGTATTGTGGTGTGCTTAATCAGCAATCTGTGTATAACAGATGCAGTAGTCATAATAAACCTATTGTATGAATCAAGAGATAGACCAGTAGCTAATCAAAGAAATTTGAGAATTTCCAAAATATTTTGAATGATTTGAGCTATAAAAAGTTTTGTTTTATCGCGAATGGGTTTGGTTTTCCTTATCATGATGTAATACACAACACAAAGTTTAATGTAATTTTAAACTAAACTTTTAGCCATAAAATGCATAGGAAATCAGTCAAACAAACGGTTAAAGGTTAAATGTGACGCAAGTCCTAGTGTTTTTACCTATAAAATGTTCTTTTGTTATTTCATTTGAAATTGTATTTCTTCCGAATTACGGCACTATATTTTTCATTAGTGGCGACAGTAGTAGATTATGTCATACTCTCCAATGTGAGAGTATGAGTTCCTTAGTCCCTGATTTTTTTTTTACATTTTTGTGTAGTTGTGGTCCTGCGTCACGCTTGCTTACTAATGTGCAAGAACGATAAGATAACTCATTTTGCTGAATAATCTTCAGCATGCCATTTAAGTATGCTGGAATAATTACTTGGGACTCACTAAATTTCTAGGAAAAACACATACAAGATTTATCAAGCGAAAATAGACATAGCTGATAGGGTGGATCGAATCAATCGAGGGGAAAAGAAAAACCCACGTGACACAAAGGTCATAATGCACAACAGAAAATAAAATTGATGAAATTTCAGTCATTTTGATTCCATGATTTTCACTATTCTTTTGTAAAACTATTTTCTTTTGAAAGCTGATCCATTCGTGGTCGTTATTGCGGTTGTACATTTTTGAAAATAAATTCTGTTGGAAAGATATCATCAAAAGTAAAGTAAAATCCTGTATTCAAAAACCACCCGAATGTATGCTTTTCAGCAGAGCACCGATGCCTCTTAAGAGGCTCCAATACTTAGCTGAAATCGTACCCTAGTTTTTGGGTTTTACATGCTACATGAGTCGAAAACCGTACTTTTCATGTTTGAAGCACGTCTTTCGACGCCCTTAGCATGTAATAGTACATTACTGCTATAAGGCTGTATATAAGAAACGTGTACGTATACGAGCTCTTGCGCGAGCTTTAGTACGAGTCTCTTATATACAGCCTTATATCAGTGAGGTATTTTATCGCAGTAGGCAAACATCTCTTTTTCTAGTGATATAATTTTGCTTGCAAAACCTCTAGGAAAATTTGTTTACTCTTACACGGTGGGGCTGAAACAAATTTAAATAAAAATGTAGGAAAACTTTTTCATGGAATAATAGCATTGGTTGAGTGTAGATTACACGCATATAAAACAAAAAAAATCACCGAGCCGTTTTTGAGAACGTACCTTATTCAAGTTTTTGGTATGCTAAACTACTGTAAGTTTATTATTTTTTATTTTTTATTATAGCCAATGCTCTTAGCTTTCGATTCATTCCATACTTGTCATGTAAGTTTGGAAAAATTAGCAGCTTTGTTATTATTTAAATTTAATTCAGCCCCACCGTGTGTATATAGCGCACAATACACACACACCGTATGCGATAAAATCCATTACATAACTCGGGATAAAAGTGAAAAGTCTCGTTTTCGTGTGTTTATTGACCTCGGCTTTGCCTCAGATCAACAAAATTCACACGAAAACTCTTCTTTTCATCTTTTTATCCCCAGTCATTTAAGATACTATTAACTGTCGCAAGTTTCGATAATATCTTTTCACCAGAATACTTTTTGAAAAATATACGACTTCAATAACGACCACGAATGTGTTAACATTCTAAAGAAAATAGTTTTGGTTGTAGCAGCTTGACTGCTGACTTTTTAAGAGCTGACTAGAACCAAGACTAATTTTTATTCAAAGCTAACACATTTTTAGTCGTTATTACGGTCGTACATTTTTCAAAAAGGATTCTGATGAAAAGTTATCATCAAAAATGGAATGCGAGACACGCAAATGTAGGCTACACAATTTTAGCTAAGCTCTTTATGTTTGTACGAAAGTAGTGATGGTCACCTGTTTTGCGTAAAATGAGCTCCTTCGTCATATCGACTTTGAAAAAGATAAGAGACTAGTTCTTTAAAGTGTAGTTTAGAGGTTCCATCAATTTTTTTTGTTACTCTTACTCTTGATTGAGTTAGAATTTCGTCGCTGGATCATCTCTGACATGAAAAATCGTAAATTTAAACCTATGTACATCAATCATTGATCCCGGACGACATCATAATCCTTACAACCAAATTTATTTTCTCAAAATGTAAAATATGCAATGACTCACAATATTAAACATGAAGTCTCGAATGTTGATGAGCTTATTAAAAGAAAATACTTTTCTTTCTCATCACGCAATCATTTATCACGTAAAAAAAAGAGGAAACAACAAAAATTTCACTCGGAACATTTTTCTAACGGATGAAACATTACACATTCGTTTGCTGTTTTAGAAGGTGCTACGAGGCCATAAATTATTTATTTTGTGTGTTTACGATATGCTGTCTACGTTAGGGTTGAAAATAGTTTATTGTTTTCATTATTTCGAATTTGTAATTTAGACTGTTGATGATGGTTCCGGCTGAGCGGATCGCTCAGTTTACTGCTACTGTTCAATGAAATTCTTTCAGCTGGGAAAACTAAATACCTTCCCTTACAACGTTAGCCAAAGCAGACGTTCCGTTTCCTATTTTTCTCATTTTTGTTTTGTTTGAAAGTCGTTTCGATTCTTTGGCTTAATGCCACAGCTGTGTTATTAATTTTACTGTTTTATGGCACTCCTTTTCCCTCATTTAAAGTCTACGTGACTTTCTATTTTCTTTGCAATCGTGTGCTTCGGCTCTTTGTATATATATGCATATACCTACATGTCTTTTATAATTGAATCGAGATATACGTACGTATACGTTAATTAGCATTAATCCGTTACTGCTTTGCACTATATAACGAACACTACTTGTTGATTGAAAGTTTAATACTTGTACTCATAGCAGCAATGATTGTTGTTGTTGAAGCCGTTAAACTGTATTAAGTGGGATGGTTACAGCCCATTAGATATTGTCTATTCATTGCAAAGGGGTTGGTAAATGGTATTACCATGCTTTGTTTGTCCAACAAAAACTATCAAGGAAGATCGTCGATAAGCTTTTAACTGACGGCAAAAGCTTTAATTGTCACTAAACCAAATTTATAGATCGAACAATGGTAGCATTAACCCGTATTCCGATTATGCAATCCGAATTAAAATTCTAAAGGAAATTTCCTTACCACAAAATTTCGCTAAAATGACTATTGATTATCGACATTGAAAGGGAATTTGTAAGCTGCTTCAAGTTCAACAAAAGCTTAAATATAAACCGAAAACCAACTAAACGTTTTCGATTTTGACTACATAAATTAATTGTATATAAACCACATTATTTGGAGTGTATTTTAGCCATATATACTATGTACACGCATATCCTGCCTATTATATCAATAAGTTCAAAAAACTAGTAAAAATCGAAATAAACTTGTCTATTTCTAACATTCAACGTTTTTGTTATTCGATATATAATAGGACACGCACAGTAGCACTCAGATCGATGTCATCAAAATAATATTTTTGGAAAAGTCTCGGTTTACATAGAACGTATCAATTTTTATTTGAATTCGTTTCAATAAGATATTAGTTTTGGATAAAAATTCATTTCATGACAAAATATTATATGTCGGCACACGTAAAGTACGGGGTATAATAATGATAGATTGATACAAATTGTAATTTGGGTTTTTTTTTCGGTTACACAATACTGATGCCTACCTACATATTGGAAAGATATGACCTTATATATTATGATGAAGTTTGATGAAGTTTGATGAAGTGACGAAAGAGTGTGCCCGTTAGCGTGGTCTCGGTGAAGGGATCATTTCAGTTAACTAATTAAGATAGTTCCAATTTAGAGCGGAATTCAATTCTTAGAATTTCGCACAGGTCTACAATTTTCTTTTCTTTTACCTATTAAATATAGTTATTTGTTTACCAAGCGGACTAAATAGGAAGCTACAGCAGGAGCAAAGTTTACTGCCAGAGCCAGACTAGTATTGGTTTATAAAGTATTTTTACGTCGTGACCATTGGCTATTTGTCTAGGGAGAAAATAGGAAATTCCAACAAGAGCCATTTTCTCCATTTTTCAAAATAAAAACAAATAAAAACAACGAGAAAAAACTCTTGTTCGTCGTCCCATGGAAAAATAAAACATTTCTCACCTGAAATGTCATCAGAGAGAGTAAGGTTATTCATGCCGCACAGATGAAAACGGTTTTTCACAACGCAGTTTAAACTTCGTTAGCCTTTGTTGTGAAAAACGTTGTGCTGACCTTGGGAAACAAATTTCATTTTCCCAGGTGACGTGTGGCCAGAGTGAGGCGACATCCTCGAAATGAAATTTCTAATTTGTTTCTGACGGTGAGACTTTCGTGAAAATTTCGTTATTCTTCACGAAAAACATACATGAAAAACAGATGCTTTCTCTTTTCACATCTTTACACATCTAGTGCCTAAAAAAAGCATTTATCACTCGGTTGTATAAATAACTATTTTTCAACTGAATGACGAAATGAGAGACTTTTGCGGCATTTTCTGTAGAAAAACGTTGTATCAACGCACTTCTAGCATGACTGGTACTTTGGAAAATTTGTAAACGTTTTTCATACCAGGTACTATATTTGACAGATGTCACTATCATCACTCATTCTTGCAGTGCGTTGGTTGTATGCAACTCGGTGATAAATGATTTTTAATCACTCGGTCACTCGGAGATCGTCTGAAGACATTTGAGTGATTAATATTTATAAAACTGGATGTATTCGAGGGCGAGCGTGTCTAAGAAATCTTTTATCACCGAAGTGCATACAACATTTTTCTCACAAAAAGCCAAAGATAGTTTTACTTTTCGTCACTGAGTTGAGAAATAGAAAACATAAACGCGTCAATTTAAGTTTATGGCCTTGCTGTGAGATATTAAAAACAACTAGATATCGTAGAATTTGATTGTATTGAGTATTTTATGTCTGATTTTCATAGACAATTAACTTGTATTTTAAAATGTAAATGTGACCTAATTAGTGGTGGCTATATTCTGTCATAGTTGAGATGATGTGCCGCCACTCGATGTAAAAAAAACAGACAAAATCACTACGATACAAAAAAAGAAATAGTTATTTATGTAACAAGAATCGTATGCGAAGCCGAGCTATATGATTTTTTCTTTGAATTGAACTCAAATTTAATTTGTGATCACAATTTTACATACACATTTTTGTTTGATTTTTTTTTACAAGTTTGATTTTTCTGTAATTCCTAGAGAGGTATTTGCGGCCAAGAAAGTACTTTCTCAGCCGCTCTCTCCGGCCGAAAATGGATTTTCATTTGTATTTTTCTGGCCGCGATCAGGTGTACATGCTTTGTTGTTAAAATGACTAGAGTGATTTCTATGTTTGTGTTGTTGTGGTTTCGTCTCGTTTCAGTTTTCAAGCGCAAAATAGTACATTTTGATGCGAGCGATGAAAAGTAGAATTTTTTGGTACTAGTCGTAAGTTTGTTGCTCGGCTTCGCCTCGTTTGATAAAGTCACATCTAGTAACGAAAACAATCACTTTTCGCAACTTGTTACACAATAGTTATTTTCGCAAATCCGGTCCATAATCATCACCTTTCCATGCATCCATTTAATGTCGTTTTGAAGGTATTTATTTCACTGTAACTATTTCGCACTCATTCAGCGTGCTATAAATTTTTTCACACTGTTTCATGGATGACACAGACAGACGGAGTAAGTACCAAATTCGTTCACTGAATTGCATAAATGCAGTTAAAATCACTTCGATACTACATTACAGTCAAAGGCAGTCAATTTTCAGCATAAATTTGCTTCAGCTGTTTTTCAGCTGATCCACACATACAATCAAAACTGGTTTTCCTTGTTCATACGGTTGAAGCTGCTACACGCACGCGCATGATAGTGGTAAAACCGTATAAAGACGTATAAACGGTTGTGATTGTTTGTATGGATCAGCTGAAAAACAGCTGAAGCTAATTTATGCTGAAAATTGACTGCCTTTAACTGTATGAGTGTTTTATTAACGGAAAAATGGAGAAAATTAGGGTATTCGACCACCGGCCACTACCACCGGCCCTGCTATCTATTTTGTGTGATGATGATGATGATGATTGTAATGGCCCCTAAAAATGTCATTAATAAATAATCTTATGCATATACGATGTGAAATAAGTCAACAACAAACGTCCGTGTGCTGGCTTTAGTTTTCGAAATTCATAAAAAAGGAAAATTCTTTAATCGCGTGCTTAACTCAAAACGATTTTCGATAAAAAATTCCATTGCTTACTTTTTGAATTGTCGTGGAGAGGCTAAATATAATGTGGTCAGTGTCAGTGTCGCAGAAAAAAAAAACAACGAAATTTTGTTTCCCGCAATTTTGTTTTATATATACACAGTAATCGCACGTGTTCACTTTCCTTTGTCCTGATTAAATATCCTTTCAAGAATGATTGTTGTGACAGAAAATTTTGATTTTGCCAATACCAAGGCTGTATACTTTGGGGAGGTCACGCAGATGCAGATACGCGGGTTACACACCACTTTTCATACAAAAAATTCATCACGCCATACAAATTCAATTTTGGTGAATTTGAATGTATGGAAAAGGTGTGCTCCCGCGTATCTAATAAAATGGCGATCTGACAGATCAGATCTACGTGACCTCCCCAAAGTATACAGCCTTCTTTAATACGTAAGTTACAGCCGATGAGACACATGTGTGGGGATCATTAGGCTAAGGAATGTTAATACTACCGGAAGAGAACTAACCGCCAAAAAATGTCTGCACTTAAAATACACACTCGACACTCTATGTCTCAAATTCAGTGAGATAGTAATACTTTTGTTGGATATTTTGAGAAAAACGTTGTGATGCAACTCGGTGATGACAATAGTATGTTGTGTTACAAGTATTGTAATGTTGATTTTTTCAGCACTAGACCCACGTTTTCCTTACGAGCGGAGCAAGAAAATCATTACTTTCACTCAGCAAATGAAGACAAATTTACTTTCACTATCTTCGACACAAAAACTATGTGAACTATGTATACGTAGGTCGGGCTGGTTCGGATTGCAAAACTGATACACTTTTATAAAATCCCTTTGGCTGATCCGATAGAATTAAATTTGACCTTAGATCTTGACCTTGCCGTTCAAAGTGTCACTATTTTTCATCGCTACGATATTTACGATATTTCACCACTATGATAAAGTGTGATGTGTAAAGTCAATCATTTTCATTTAAAAAAAAAAAGAAATTTGGCTGCTCAAATCTGTGTCACACCTTACCGTCCATAAATTAATCACGCTGCCAGTTAATTATAATGTGGTTTCCCGAATGAAAAGGCTGTCTGTTTTACAGTTCGACCGTACATTCTTAGCAGCATCGTTTAGCAGGAAATCACACTCTTTAACCTTTCATCACTATACAACAATTGTGGCGTATAAAATTTTTGATTCCAATTAGCACATAGACAACACACTCCAATGAAATTCAGCCGAATAAAATAAGAAAATTTGAAAAGAAAAATTAAAATTTAAAAAGAAAATATATTATCCACTCCCACACCACACGGCTGTTCGTCACGTGGCAGACAAGTAGTTATAATAAAACAAAATCGTTTTCGCTCTTCTTATGTTTTATTCTTTGAAGTTCATTTCTTTCGTTTGCAACGCATTTATATCGCGGAAAGTACTGTTATTGTTAGTATTGACCTTGCGAACTTATAAAACAATCGCATGGATAATCAATTAAATCTTGCATGGATTAGTTTCCGCCATACACAACGTGTATTACACGTGGAGAAGACCACGAGATTAAAATTTCGACAACATTATTATCTGCGTATTACGATTACGTTTTACGGTAATAACATTTGCGGAAAAGTGAATAATCTTATTTGGAAATCATAAATTCAGTGGTTAGACAGTGGTGTGGTATGCCCCATAAAAAATTGAAACGGTAATAAAGAACTTCTTTGTAGAATTTTATGTTACTCTCTTTACAACAGAATGTATGTTGCAGAAGACAATAAATTGAATTATCCAGTGATCTATTTTCGAACATACACACACACACACATATGCCAAGCGTAACCCATTAAAATTTCATAACAAATATCGAGTGTAAAGAAATGAGTAGTACGGCGGTAATAATTTAATATATAGCCCATATATACGGCATAGATAGGAACTTCACTGGTTTATCTAATAAGACATTAAACGGAGATCTTTATGAATGCGTGTCAGACAAGATATTCTGTTGAGGTACTAAAATAAGGACAATTTCGTATTTTAATATTAGATATGAGCTTACACTACAATACGACGGGGGAAAAATATCTGTCCGGATTTGGGTTTCTCGGGTCTCCACAACAACTGTTCGCTATAACTGACGATCTCTCCATTCTAATTACATATTTTAGTTAGGAATTAATTCTATTTTAACTTATTTTATTCATTTATTTTTATTTTTATCAGTTTAACGATCGACAGACAGGCCGAAGCCGAAAATGTCAATCGGCAAATTACAATTAGGAAAATCATAAACCAAAAAGCATAGCAAATTCATAAAAAACATAGCTAACGCCGACCCGTACGAAACACCTATTCGTATCAAAAGCCTTTAATGTGAAACTCTTCATTTACTTCATTTTCTTCTCTGCTGAAAAACTATTCTCCCTTTAAATTCACTTACATTATCCACTCTTTGCTTGTTATCATATACAACTAAATTGCCGGAGGCAATATAGACAGCCCCGTACGAAGACAAATTTCATAAATTCCTATTTAAACAGCTATATACCGCTATATTTACCTATATTTCACTGTAAATAAACATTTCACAGAGGAATATGCTATTATATAGCTCTATATGCCTGTATATAGCTCAATATAGCTGTATATAGGTATATATAGATGTCCATATATGGAATCCCTGAAACCCCTCACACTTAACACATTATTTCCATGTTAACAGAAACTCTCTAAGGATCATTTTTCCCACTTTATATCACTTTTAATAAAATCCAATATGGCCGCCGGCAGCCATTTTGTTAGGAAACCGAAAATAGTACCGACGCTTTACATTCGTTAATACCTTTCAAACAAAAAAAAATTCATGAAATTCGGTCAAAATTTACTCGAGATATTGACAAAATACTCCACGTTCACTGTACGGCCGAGTAGCCAGATAAGAGCTCACTCCAAGAGACCTAGCTCACGCTCCGGAGAACATAATTTCATAAAAAATTTTTTCCCTGATTGGTACGGTCAATACCTATCTAATAAAGCTAAAACAGACGAAATATGTTCAAATGTGGCCGACCTACAAGCAAAAACTGCTTGCCGCCCTGTGCCTGTTCCACACCAAGGGGTCTAACTCACGAGTCGGTCATCCGATTTCCATAAACTTTTTTTTTGTCGATCGGTATTGTAAATACCTTTTATTTGACGTATCACTTACAAGTTTAACGTTTAGATGTCCGGAGATATCTTCGAAAAACCGTAAAGCACTTATTGGGCCACAGCTCGGGAGGGGTCGATCCAAAATCACTCATCTTCAAACTTAGCCTGTCTTTTGACATTACCAAACGGGAAATAAAAGAATTTTCAAAATCGGATGCGTTTTACTCAAGTTATCGTGCAGACAGACAGACGGACAGACGGACATTTTTTTTTCGCGGATTTGGCATCTCTAGACAACCACAATAGGTTCCCCTTACTCAGGGAGTCCAATTCGACGTGTTACAAACGTATGCGTAAACCTATAAGACCCCAGTACTTCGTACGGGTCTAAAAATTCATACGATGTAAAAGTACAATCAGGAATGATCAATAACACCTTGACAAGAGACTCTTGAAAACCGAAAACAGATCGTCCATCAAATTTAACTGCGAAAAATAAGTGTCGTGGTGTTCTTGCAGGCGATATAAAGGAGAATTACGTTGTATATTGGTCTTAAAGTTTGGAAGATAAAACAGTTTCTTTTGCCGGTAGATCTGCAACGACTATCAAACGTAAGCTGTTGGCAAAGTTGTGAATCAACGCGGTGATGAACCAATTTGAAGAGAGTCAGTTCGTCGTTCTCCAATCGCCTGGGTTCTAACGAGTACAGCATGAGAACTTTGAGCCTTTTGTCATACGATTGTTTCTCGATGTTGAATTTGAAGAAAAACATTCTCGAAAATTTCTTCTAGACTCGCTCTATTTGATCGATTGAGTTGTGATAGAATGGATTCCATACTGATGAACAATACTCCAATCTGTTTCGGGAGAGAGCGTTATAAAGCGTCATAATACTTGACTGATTAGAAAAGTATTTTCCACAACGAAAGATAAAACCTAGAAGCTTGTACGATTTCCTCGAGGGGGAAACCACTCTTTTTTATTGATGTGATTAACATGATTAACCAGTGATTAACATGATGATGAATTGGTGATATACCAGCATTTGACGGGGGGTATCGTCGCAAAACTACAAATAAACGTGAAATATAGCGGTTAACCGTTTGGATTCACGAAACTTATGTTTCTGATTAACAGACTTTGTTAATCACAAAATAGTAATTTCCACCTCGGATTTCCTCGTGATTACATTGGTGTGTTCATTAAATGACAGCTTGTCGTCGATAATGACACCGAGGTCGACCTTCGAGTGCACTCGTTCGATGACCTTGCCACAGAGTATGTAAGGAAACTCAATCTTGCTATAACTGTGTGTTATGGACATAACAGCACACTTTTTTTCTTTTTTTTTATGGTTGAGGTTTTTGCATAAGTCGGCAGTCACATTCGGCAACAATTGTGCGAAAGACTTTGAGATCGTCAGCGAAACCTAGTCCGGAACCGGCTGATAGTGACGAAAGCAAGTCGGTAATGAAAATCAAGAAAAGAAGTGGACCGAGCGGGACCCCGGAAGTTTGATGAATACTTTCCAATGACTACGAGCTGTGACCTATTGCAAAGGTATGAAGGAAACCAATCGATTAGTTTCGAATTGAGCTTTCCAATAAGGCGACCATTATCAACTTTGTCAAATGCCTTCGTAAAGTCGGTGTAGACGGAGTCCTCTTGACCACCATCCACAATTTCGTTCGCTATTGTCGACACATATTCCATGTTGGGAATGGTGGATATTATGTTTTACTGGCTCGAACAGTTTGTTGAATACCAGTATCTTTCGAAAATTTTGGAGACCGTACACAAAATACTTATTGGCCTGTAGTTCGAGACGTCTTTAAAGATGGGACCAAGCTCACCTTACATCTGGTTGGAAATTTACTTTCGGCTGAGGATTTGTTAAACAGTATAGAAGCTTACCAACCTCGGAAAAGGACATGTCAACCTGAATGTTACCTGAAACTTGAAAAAATCTTACAGTTTAGTATGAAAATTTCTTAAAATTTCAGGTTAACCTGGCAAGTTTCAAAAATTCAGGTTCAGGTCAGGTTTTTTCATATGAAATACTTGATGTGAAATTTCAGCAGATTTTCAAATAAATACACCCAAAGGCCGATAACAACTTTATACCAGATTTCAACCGTGATATTTTGTACTGAGCGTTAAAATTGAAAGGATTTTGCAGTCTATATAATATGTAGTTAGCAATGAGACATTATCGCAAAGATTTGCGATACAATCACAAATTTTTCGATGATTTCACAAGTTTAAAGATTACAAATTTTGTGATTCCTCGCATGACAACCATCAATTCTTCGAAAAGTTGTCGTTAATTTGAAAGCGTCTTTTTACGACGGAAACGCATTTATTTGAATGTGTTCACACTTCCGCCGAGTTTAATTAATTTTTGCTCAATAGATATGCTTTGAAACGCCATCATTAATCTTGATTTCCACCTACGAAAAAAGCACTCCGTTTTCTCCCCGTTTAATCTTTAAACAGTAGAAAAGAGGCTTGGTTTATCTAAACGAATTGGTAAGTGGAAATATAGCCTTAGTTAAAGCGGTTTGGCACAACCCATTAGAATTATGACAAACTGAACTGATCTTCGTCATGCATCGGAAAGTTTATGAACGAAATAATTTTTTTAACTTTCTGAGGTTATACGAATTCTGCAGGAACAATACCACTAAAATAGGCCCCGTAGAACAGGTAACAGTTAAAACCGAAACTATTTCGAAAACTGCATCGTTGTCTTTTGTTATTATCTCTCAATTTCTGGATAAAAAACATTTTTTCGTATAGATCCAAACCTTCAGTATATTTGAGCCGTTTAAAAGAAGAAAAAAAAAAGATTTAAATCAATTTAGACGCAAAAGGACATATTTTGTATTATGGATCACAATTGTTGATGCAGCACAAAATGGCTTGCGTGTAAGGTAAGGTATGGCTGATCTAAAATCAGTGCATTGAATTCGACGGTATGGTTGTGTAAAAAGTGAAAAAGAAATTTAGTTTTCTCAATTCAGTTATGAAAACTCAAACTTTCGT
Source organism: Bradysia coprophila (assembly GCF_014529535.1). Lineage (NCBI taxonomy): Eukaryota > Metazoa > Arthropoda > Insecta > Diptera > Sciaridae > Bradysia > Bradysia coprophila. The sequence goes on from NW_023503293.1 coordinate 621,297, forward strand.
TGGCTTTTCTCGGAAAAACGTTTGTATGCGACTGGGTGATAGAAGCTTTTTTTTCCGACATACGACGTGTATTGCCACTAGAGGCATCACATCTGTACACATGTCATCATCATCGGCATCTTACTCCTTGAGGGAGCATAGAGAGACTGCGGTGGGTCGATTTTACCAACTTTAAAATCCGGCTTGTGTAGATGGAAGAAACTAAACTAATGGCATCATTACTTCTTCGTTTCCGCACACTTTGTGTATTTTAAAGTAGGTAAAATCGGCCCACCCTAATAGAGAGTCTACAAATTGTCGCCATCGTATTCGGTTCGGTGCGAGTGCCTTGACTTCCGTCCATTCTTTCTCGGCTTTCCTCGCTTCGTCGACGACTTTTCATTTCCACGTGATTTTCGGCCTACCCCTTTCCCGCGTCCCCTGAGCGTTTCAGTCCAATGCGGTTTTCGCAATGTTTCTCGCAGGGCGTCGCATTATTTGACCGATACATTGTCATTTCCGACGTTTGATCATCACTTTCATTTTCTCGAATTTGGTTAGATTCCACGTCTCTAAACATGTAGTGCCTAAAGCGGCATTTATCACTCCAATAAATAACTATTTTGAAACGTTTTCTGTCTAAAATTGAACAACCATGAAACATAAATGTAAAATAAATTGGGTTTTATTACGCAACCTTTTGCAAAGTTTATTTTTACAGAAATAAAATCTTTTCCTGTTTTTTAAAGTCGGATGCATTTTCTCTCTCACTCTTGACATTGATATAAACCAAAAACCGTCAAAAAATGTTCTTCAGATGTTCAAAGCCATAAAATTAAATTTCCTTTCGAATTAAACTTGTAGCATTTTCTGTCAAAAATAAAATCAAATTAATAACAAAAAATAGATTCGTGCTCTTTGACCTCCCAGGCATCAAAGAGTGTATGGCAGAAAAGGTAAATTATTGATTACAACAAAAGGTTTTCGTTAAATAAAAAAAAGAGAAGACGAAAAAAGAAAATTGAAACTAAAACTACCACCAAAACAATAACATTCCAAAGTACTGCCCTAACCGGAATAATAAAAAAGAAAGTGTACTCTAGCCATGGTATTGTCGATGATGGTTTTACAAAAAGGAAGCAACCTGTTAACGGTGTGTTGTAGTATATAAACACTTTGTCATGTGATTTTCGTGGGACGCATGCGTCGTGTTCCTCAATTTGTGTAGCGTAAACCAGGAAAATTTTGTGTGTGATTTCCACACTATGATTTTCGGTGTTTCATATTTGTATTTTTTTATAGATCAGTCGTTCAGAGATTGTTCGTTCGCGTAGTTCATTCAATATATATTTTTTCCCATACTTTCCATTTTATTCCGTTACAAATATACAAAAAGAAAAGATTTTTCTTCTTTTTTTTTTCATTAAAGAGTGAATCATAAAAAATATTTTTAGTGAACAAAAATCAAACAAATAAATTTTCTCAGAGGCAATAAACACGTTTGAATTATAAAAAGAGAAGAAGTCGTTACTTAGGCTTATTTATTGAATCACCATTCGCGTCGAATAAATAATGCCTCTGTCGATTAATTAGTTTGATTTTTGCATGGTCTTTTTGAATTTGAATGCAACAAGTGTTTGACGAGATCGCCGTAAACAAACAAATTAGTTATAACAACGGTATGCGATTCTAAGATTCTGTATAATGTCATGTAAACAATTTGACGATACTGTGATGTGTTTAAAATGTACATGGTTCGGTGAGTCTGAATACATTCAAATTATTTACAATTTTCCCTTTAATGTGAAATGAACGAATTTATTGCAAATATGTTGGCACAATCAGCATACATTGGTTTTTATCACAAAGCAGATCTAATTAACAAGACAGCATTAATGAACGAAACAAAATTATATTTAAATCAAAGGGACTTTAACATCACTAATTGTACACATCTCTCTTTTGAAATCGTTTTTTGCTGCCATCGGTTCACTGATAAGCTAAAAAGCGAAATGAATTTGAGTTCCTGATACATTTAAAATGAATTCAATATTTCAATTTTTTACCTTTACTTTATAGCCGCAAGCTCTTTTGCGCTCTTTTAAGTTGCATTTTGTTATTATATTCAACTACACGAATATAAGCAGAACTCCACAACAATATCATCATCAAAGAATAGAAATTGTTATAGCATGCTCGAAAAGCTATTCGAAGACTTGTAAATGCTATCAAATTGGGCTCTATGTTTCTTTTGTAAAAATAGATGCAGTTGCTTTTGTTGTGGTATACAATAAAAAACAATCTAAAGCGATAGCTCTTATCATTAAAGCCTCCAAATTTGAATCTAGGCAATTCAGTGTAAATACTAGGAGCAGTGCTATGAAATTGTACTTTATTTAGATTCGTTTTTCTCTAAGCCCACCCCCTGTGCATATTTTTCCGTTGACCTTGACAAACTTTTCTTGCTTTCAAGATTAGAAGTATAAAATGGTGATAGAGGATTTTCAGGACTGTGTGAAGGCGCTCCTGTGAAATGAAGCTCAATGGAGCTAAGGCATCAAAAAGCTCTATTGAAAGGCAACAATATAGAAAATTCCATGAAATTGTGATTTTCCAAGTCACAGCAGATGGCCAGCTCTGAAGTCTTATCAATAGTAATTTGTAATTACAAATCCGACGCTCCACGTTAAAGAGAAGCGGAACGTGTCATGTAATAAGGGAAAATATAAGAGTATTTGCGCAATTTTGAGGATCAAAACTTATATATAAAAATATTGGCCCTAATATTAGCCCTGTTAATACAATCTAAGGGTATGAAAAAAATAGTGCCTCGTAATTTGTTTATCAAACACTACACTATACAGAAGTGAATTATTGAATCTTGTATTGTAAAGGTAACAAGGAAGAAATTATTCATAAAAAATCGCCCAAGTCGCTACTCCGGTGTGATCCATCTGCGAACTACACCTTAAGTATTTTATCATTCATCCACTCATGCAAAATTTTGAAAATCGGGTAAAAATTACTCAAGTTATCGTGGTTACAAGGAAAATCGTCTGCGTAGAATTACTCCCATCTGGCAGCTCCAATTTTATCCATCTTCAAACTTAATACCACAAGAATTTCATAAAAAAAGCGTCTCACAAAAAAAAAGTTTCAGACTTCCTCTGTGAGATATTATTTACAAAATTTTCAACTACCTTAGTGAGATGTCTGAGTTTGTTCGATTAAGGCTTTTGTGAGAATCTTTTTTAAGGTAGGAAAATCGCCTACGAGTATTTCTGGTTCAAATTCAAAATATTTCTATCGATCCATTTTCATATATTTGCTTGTGCCAGGAACCATCAAGAGACATTTTCCACTAAAAACAGGTTCAGCGTATCTATTTTTAACTTGGTCCTACAAAGTCCCTGTACTAGTCCGATGGGAAGAAAAATGAACGCCGATTTTTAAGAAGCGACATATCTTGTTAGCAATAAACTCTGGTAACAATATTCTTATATAGCAAATCGTATGTTACAACAAATGAAGTAAAAGATTGCATGTGTTTGAGTTTATTCGCCGATGATACAAAATTACCATTCAGTAAAAGATTGTATGCCAGGCACTAAATGATTCTTAAAACAAAAGCAGTAATGGTTTCTACGTGTTTCGGCAATGTAAATAGCACTTCGCTCGTATGTATTTACATTGTCTAATCACATAAAGCACAGTACGTACGTGGTTCTAAATTTTTAGTCCCCCTCGTCAAAATAAAAATTTAGAATCACGTGCGTAATATTCTATTTGATGGAATCGAGATATGTTTGTCGTATCTGAAAGCTTTAAGCTCGGAAATCGTTTCCATTTACGGCAGACAATCAATTCAAATTTAATAAGAAAAATATCAAACTCAATTATGGATCGCATATTTTGCATACTTTGCATCCTCAGACCCTAGAGCATAATTTTCTTTGACATCATTCGTCGGTATTTTCCGTTAGAAGTATAAAAGCATCCTACATAATGTCGGTTATGATGGGATAAATGTAAAATGTAAAACATAAATGTGCCATTTATTGATAAGTTTGCATACGTACCGACTGTGTGTACACACACACACACATTTAATAATGTGATCCGATTAAATATAGTGCTTCGGCAGCATTTTATTACTTTTTACCGAATTGCATTTCACAATTTCACAATTTCCAATTATATCCAGATTATTTTAAGACAATTTTAGCAATCAGGCATATCGGAATTCTCTTCCAAAAATAATTTGAAAAATTCAATTATTTAGTCGACAGCGTCTGCAGCATAAAATGTTTGGAAATAGTGCAAAATAGAATTGCAAAAGGCTAAAGTTTAAATTTTTCCATATGATGGCCTCATTAAATGGACACATTTCGAGCATGTTAACCCAATTACTATTTATGTTGTCGTCACTGACGATTTTATTTATCGATAAAATGTCGGAATAAGAATTGACATTTAAATTTGCAGATTGACCATTTATGACTTTTGATAGAGATGTTTCACTTTTTTTTAGGGAAAGCAGTTAAATCAATCAAAAACCTGGTTTCGATTCATACAAAAACGTGCGTGATAAAAAAAATGAATTTTGTTGCTGGTCAGCTCATTTCCTAACTTTGTTGTTTTGCATGGTTATGAAAACTAATAACGACAGCAACGATGAGACAAGACCAATAGCTAATGTGTACTTATTACAGTTAATGTGAAACAAATCAAAAGAAGTAGCAGATTCGATGTTAATGCTGGTGATATAATCGTCGTCTTTGAAGTTTCTGCTACACAAGAATAGATATATGTGTAATCGTCGTCCGACTTCTTTTGGTCCATTAGCCACCATAGCTACATTAACTGAAAACAGATGTTTATTTTTCGAGTTCAAATTATTTCAACAGAATCAAAAAGGGGTATTTATAGGATCAATAATTTCGCTCTGTTAGCGAAATGAAGATGGGTAAGTCCAGCTAAATTGCGTCATTTCAAGATATTTTCACTAAATCTCAATCACAACTGAGTTCTGTTAATTTTTTTTTTCTTCTGGAAGCTATTGAAAAGTCACGTAGTATGAGGTTGGTGGCCTAAAATTAAAATCCGAGAACTTTACTTTTTGCCATTGAGAAGCTGTTTTTACCTTCTTCACTTACCCAACTTACTGGTCCGCCGGGAACTATTCCATCGTGAACCCACATGCAGTATACCTTTTCCCTGCAGAACCGAGCGTTATATATGCAAAATTCATTCACATGAAATTAAATTTTTAGAAGATTTTTGGTTCATTCTGCGACGAAGTAACGTGAAATCACCTCGATCCAACCGTTGCAAAAATTCTGTTTTATCATATGAACACTAATGGTTAGTGTCATCGGAAAGCTACTGCACATGACTTCATGAGAAAGATAACTGTAGGTTAATTGGGTGAGTGAAGGAGGTGGTGAAAAGTGTGGTTCTCGAATTTTTCCTTCGTCGAATCATTCTCATTTTTTGAAATGGCTTTGAATCGAAACGACATTTTCTGCAGGGTAACCGCCATTATTTTCTTAAAAAAATCTGGCTATCCAGAACCTCCGAAAAATATCGTTTTTATAGTAATATTTTCCACAAATTTTCAACCTCATATAGGGCTCAATCTAAGCGTGTTGTCAATAGCTTTCTGGGAAAAAAAGAGTTTCCACAAATAAGTTGAGATTTATGGAAAATATGTCGAAATATCACAAATGTGCAACGCACCTAACAGTCACCTTTTTCGATCACACAAGTCCCACTTCGCGAAGCATCGCAAGTTAAAAACTCAAATTATCTCGCTATATTCGTATTCTGCGTAAAGTCCTCTTATTTATTCCGAAGTGAGCTCCAAAGCTGTTGTTTCTAGTTGCTATCATTCCGATTAATAAACCACCCTGAACATAGAACTCAAATTCACATATTTCGAGAAGATTTTTTTTTCTTGACGAGAATTTTAGATTCGAATGAAGAATCATAACATCCAGCCATCAATAAATCAAAAAGATCAATAATAAAATATCCGAATATACTACAGACACGTTCAATATCATTTATTATATCGCTCTTGCACATAGAAAATGAAATGTACACAGCTCATGGTATATTACTTAACTAAAATGTGTGTATACGTATAATACACACCAATATCGAATATTTCTCAACAGCTATAAAGCTTAAAATATTCAAGTCTTGTAAAGTTGTACCTCAACTCATAAAAAAGGGAAATTGATGTAAGTTCTCGAATGATTTCTTAATTTTCCACGTAGATGGTAAAGATGTAAAAGAATAAAATATTTGAAAATTGAAATTGTTTTCAGCAAAATAAATGGGGAAAAACGATTTGTTTCGTTTCGTGTTTTTTTTACCTCATCTTCTCTTCTTTTCTTTATTTTTTTTCATTTAAAATAAGTTAGGAACTACATAAGCATAAATAAATGATTCAATCATTTGATTTGTATGATTGAATTTTTGAATCACCTTTAGAAATGCAAACAATATTCGAATCAAATTTATTGAATGAATCCGAAATTAGGTTATATATTCTGCAAAAACAATCATCAATGGGGAAATGTATTTTAATAAAATATGAACTAATTGCTTTTCAATGTTGATCTGGTGAAATTGCGATGACAAGGTATACTGTCGTATACAACGTAGCGCTGTGTATACGTTTGCCACATGTTCTGTGCTGTGCATTCGGAAAAGGATTCGAAATTCATGCATTTTTAATACCTTTCGCTCCTTCTAACTAACTGTTGATAAATAATGAAACAAATAGTTCTGAAGATGGACGGTTCGGTATTTGGAGTGGAGATTTTTATTGTATCGGAAAAGATGGTTGAATACTATCTACCTGTTAAAATCAAAATCGACCATTTCGATTGTATCTGGGCCAGGGCTTTTTTTTAGAGAAAAATTCTCCGAAAAGGATTTTTTTTCTGACTTTTTTTATATTTCAGGATTTTTCGGAATTATCATAATTTTGTAGAATTAAAATTCTCTGAATCCAACAGCCCGGATCTGTGCGGTCGACATGACCCATAAACCTATCTTCACTCCTACTATTACCATTCCTTCTTCATCAGTCAACCACGACCAGAATAGGTATGAGTAATGGGTACGTAACTAAATTGTGGCGAGTTTAGTACTCGAGTCACATTTATTTTGATGACTTCATCTCAAATTGGTATGCAAGCCAGAAAAGTTTCGTTCTAACTACACATCGTCTTAAAAGGTTTCTTCGCATTAACTTATCTTACACGGTATGTGCACCATATTCAACCAGGTCACCATTAAAAAAGCATTAGCAAGATCCTAAGTTTAAATTGAATTGAACAAATCGAAAGTTGCTATGCAGAAGCGAAAAAGTTTTTAACTGTTTCATGGTTGCAAATACTTTTCACTTCAATATCGATACAATTCGGTGACATTTTCAGGAAATTACCAGAAGTCATTGTTGTGCAAATTAAATCAGCGACGTGTTTGGAATACTAATATCCACATTTCGCAGTTCGACAGTAAAAGTTAGGGTTATAACGGTGAGTGTTACGGATTAATGGTAAAAAATGATGAAGACTGGAGGAGAATATGTTTGGCATTGGTATCCATTTTACGAACATTCAATTTCAATTAAGTGAAAATCTCATCATCAAAGAGTGAATTACGATTATCGATGTAAAGAATCTGGTTAATTTGGTTAAATTTAACACAAAAAAAATCCGTATGCCATCATACGATGTCATGCATAGTGTTATCTATGCGAAAGAAAAAGTATAAGAAAATCAGTTCGATATCAAATCAAACATTTTGAAAAATACCGAGTATGTAACTTTGTAACACCATTGAATACCAAACAGTAACAGTTTTTAGACGTCTAGACAAAGATGCTCTATTAAAAGCTAAAATTACTCTTCTACCTGTCCCAACTGGCCCACCTTTTCTATATTCCCTCATACTTCTGTTCTTACCACTCTTATCAATTCTATTTCAGTCAAAGAAAGCAAATTACATTCGACTGATTTACGGATTGAAGAATTCTTTCACCATTTTTCTTTCATCGTTAAGGCCCAGCCACACGATGCATACAACTCGCTAAATAAAATTATTTTTTCAAGTGAATTATCGAATACTATGCACCGTGAGTGGATTGAGATCATTGCTTTTTTGGTCATATTATACAACTAGAGCAAAAGTCGCATAATGGAGCCAAGTAATTAGGTCATTTCTTCTACGAACTTCAGCTTCACTGTCTTCCAAATAGTTTCACCTCGATTATTTTACCGTCCTATTCGATATTGTACTTAGAATAGCAGTTCAAATTCACGGTTAGAATAGGCTGATTGCATACTGGCCTTTATAGCTGACACGATATTGTAAAGGACAAAATATTTTCACATCATTTACCTGCCGTAGAACGTTTACGACCTTTGCGAACATAAACATACACTTGGACGCTTCTACAAATTTTTTTCTTTCTAGTTTCACTTTCAAAAAGGATAAAGGAAAGAAAATTATTTCCTGAATTTAACCTTACGTACTATCGAAAGTTATTCATTAAAATTGCTTATTCATTTTTCTATTAAGTGCACTGATGTGTAATAAAAAAGGGAAGAAGTAAGACGTGATATTAACTTAATCAATATTGACACACACTTGCTGAAAACGCTTATACAAATCTCTTGCACACAACCAAATTCGGTAGACATTTTTTTCACGACAGAGTAAAGTTAACCAGGCAGGAGCGCTGATTTGAGGCAAGAGCGCTGATTTGACAAGGGACCTGAATAATCTAGTAGCCCAATATTTTTTGCGAACAAAATTTGTCAATTTATGTCAGTGTTCATTTGAGTTCATTTTCATACAATGCATTAGGTCCCTTATTTGACGTTTCGAAAATGAACCGCTCCTGCCTGGTTTATTTTACTCTGCCGTGTTTTTTTTTCATCTGCTTCGATGTTTCTTCAACCCACAAAAATTACGCACTTATCAAAATGTGTTAACCGAGAAGTACTAGATTTAAGTGAATGTGGCCTGTTGCGTTTAAGATTGTGAGCAAAACTTGTGGCATATATTAAAAAACAATAAAAAGGGAATGTGGTTTTGTTATTCAAGACATCATGGCTAAACGTTTTGCCACACAATGTTTTTTCAGCCATATGAGAGATTTCATTCAACACAAAAAGGTTGGCGGTTTAATTCGCTTAAGTTGTAAATAAACAGATGAGGGAAGAAATATTTTTTATTGATGATCTAACTCGACGAAAGTGTGTGATATTGGGGGAACATGAATTTGATTGACTTTTCGAAGTAGATATTAAATAATGATGAACATAATCTTCTAGCTGGTAACATTTTGGGCTGATTTTCGCATAATGTTGAATTCGAATAAATCCTTTCGTTTACTGCCACCTATAACAGTCGTGCTTTGTTGAAATGAGGTTGATTTGCTTTTATATTTAAGATAATAACGTATAAGAATAGTACGTTAATATACCAGGGAGGTAATTTGATAATTCGGATCCAGATGAGTAAATGCGTCCAAGGGCTTCCAAGGGCTTCTACGAGCGATGTAAAGACTTTTTATTTAGAAACGTGAGGTAATAGTATGTTACGTCACTGTTTGTAAATATTTGTTTAGGCAAGTGTGAGGTTTGCGGAAAGAGCCGAAGGCGAGTGGAGTAATAACATGTGCCTAAACAAGCATTTACAAGCAGTGACGTAACACATTTTACATGTTTGTGGACGGTAAGTGCATTTTCCCTGTCACAAGCAGTGATGTAAAGTGCACTTTACCGTGCACAAGCATGAAAAGTTAACTTTACTACACAGAGCCAAAACTTTACCTCAACTCTACTCAACTCTACTTTCCGTAGATGGGCAAAGGTCACTGAACATCCCTTGTAAAGTAAAGACTTTTTATACGAAGTGTGAAATTTATATTTACTTCAAACTGCAACTACTTCAAAAGGCTTACAGGAGGAGACATGTAAAACTCGACATGTTTTCTGATTTGAGAGTTGTTGTGGTTTGTAAATGATTCCGCGTTTATCAAACGAAACTCTGGACTCTGGACTTCAGTATTTCATTCTTGTTGCAAACGAGTGCCTTAAAAATTTCAGCAAAGAAAAATCTAGATTTTCATTTGTTCAACGAAATTCTTGTGGAATCAATTACAAATCACCACAACTCTTAAATCAACAAACATGTTGAATTTCATTGTTCTGTCCCTGTAAGAGCTGCATGCGACGAGCTTACGATATTTTTACATAGGTCAACACTTCCCTGTTCATTTACCTCTGAACTCAGCTTAGATAGACTCATAGCACTCTAGAAGCTTATTTTAAGAAAGAAAAATCCTGTCTCTAAGCAGATCGATGATTACAGTAAAATCCAAGTGTTTTCGATGTTAGTGATCGGAAGGTCTATGGTAAATAATTTCGTAATTCGTAGCAGAATCATAATACACGAAGTTTCACCCTGACCTGTACACCCAAAATATAAGATATGAAAATGTCAATATCGATTCCTGTAATTATTATAGACGAACACTGCTTCCTGTGCTACTATACTGTACATAGAAAGACCTAAATAAGAAATGATTGTCCAATTGTTTACTGTTTTATAACTAACATCCAACATGCATTCTGTTGTCACGCGACTTTTCAAATACGATCTCGCTGTTTAACAGTAGAACGAGTAGAATGATATCACAATAATTTGAGAGATTTTAAAATATATAGCGCCATTAATAGGAGGTGACTCTTTAAGTTTAGTTTCAAATGTTGTCTGCCAAATTTATCCATTTCCCGCAACTTCCAGATGTGAAAATCGAATTATCGGTTTTTAAGTAGCGACTCTAATGATTAGGATATGTGTTTTGTACATTATACACAATGCACTAAATCTATCTACTCTACACACTAGATGTAAATGGTCGTACGGGACTGACCGTAGCAATTTGGTACGCATCAGACTGGTGTTATATTAGATTATGTTATGCAACCAGTTTTATGAGTGGGTACTCTCAAACTCTGTAATTGAATTGACGACGGGAAAAATTGTCAGTCGATTTGCTTTGTACATTTATTTGCTAAGTATGGTAGTGTGGATTTATGCACAATTGAAAGAAAAGTAGAATAAAAAGCTTTACAAACAGTCATATCGTTTCCGATATAAGAGAGCACAAGACGAATTTATTGCTTATTTTTGTCGTTGTTGTCGATACCAGGTGGCCAAGCGTCTTTGAAAGGTTAAAGATGTGCCGTAGAAAGTTGTTTTTTGTGTGTGCATTGAATAACGTTCTATCTATTCGCTCCTTTTTTCAATTACAGAATAAACAGGCAAATAATATCCTGCACGCGCTTCTTAAATTGGGTAAATAGATTTAAGGCTCAATATGTGACCCCAGCAGTAAAAGAATATTTTATGAATATGCTCGTGGTGGTGGAAAGTTATTATGACAAATAAAACATCATCATATATCTATCAGACATATTTTGTGTGTTACGTTCAAAGTACGAAATAGCACCGGGCTGAGGACGCGAGTACGTATAAAAACGAAATCGGCCGATTATGTTCTGTAACTTATTTATTTTGAATTTTAAATGGACGACAAGCAAAGGATTAGAAAGTGAGGTCAAAAGTTTCTCCGGTAATTTCGATCCAATCAGCTATGATTCTATTTTAGTATTGTAATTGACGAAAATTCGAAATAAATTAACAAAAAAAAATTAAAAAAATGAAACGACACAATGAACTGAGGGAAAAATAATGAAGCACCTGCTCTTAAAACTTCTAACATGAATTGGATTGAGGTAACATTGAAAAATTTTCTTTCGTATTTTCCTGTACATATGCTTCATACCTTGCAGCTCTTTTAATTGCGTTAGGCGATGAGAAAATTTATTTTATCTTCCACATGAAACTTTACCATTTCTGTATCTAAAGCCTAAACACACATAATGTTTGTAAAGGTTCTCTTTTACAGTTTTATTTTCCTTGGTAAAAGAATCACTTTTTTACGGATGTTATATCGTTTCGATCTTTGCACCTATTTCCATATATATATACATAACATATACCATTCTCGTCCAAACATATAATATAATTCAATTTAAGTTATATTACTTTCACTAGTCTGTATTATATTGGAACATACTCTCATCATGTAATCATTTTTAGATCAATAATGCGGAGAATTCTATTTAAAGGTTAGTTTGTCGTTGAATGAATTGAATTAATAAAGAAAAAAAAAACCAAACATAAATGTTGAGCCTCAACGAAACTGTGATGTTATTTAAGAAGCAAAATAAATAGATTGTTGTCTTTGGGTCTTGGTTTGCAGTAATTATATTGCCAATGAATCGTTGATAATGCTTTCCAGCTGGTGCTTTTCGGATCGAATACCATAACTAGTCGGTAGTCAGTGTGTTTGTTGATTCAAGCTTTCGCCTATTACATTTTATTCCTAAATCTAATTAAAATTGTACACATTTATGAGGTTGCGGGAAATGTTCATTATTGGTTTGGTACATTTGTTTAAAATGTATGAGGAAAAATACATAATATTTGGCATCAATGAAACACTTTGCAGCGCACAAAGCAAATTGAAAATGATTTTTCTCTGTTTTCTCAGCACGAACCGCACAGTCTCCGTTTACAAAAAAGGTTCTAGGTTTTCATTACGTTTAGCTTCCGTTTACAATCAAAAATTCAACACGATTCAATTTTGTCACCGTTTAGTACACAGTTTTCTCTCATTTTGATTCAACTGCTTTTGTTCAATTGGCATGCACACGGTTGAAGCGATTCGGAGTGTAGTGATATCCATGCTTTACATCAGCAAAAAGAAATCATTCAGCAATAGAGTAAGGAATTAATTCTCGCAATATTCGTTTGTCAAGTGAGTCCCCAACGGTCATCAATTTTACAGGTTGACACACATGTTTAATACAACCCCTGAAAGCCCGTGCTTCTACCTGTGTAATAAACACAAACTAAGCGAGCTAGCCGTATATTTTATCCTACAAAAATATTTTTACTTCTCACCTCTTCTCGCCGTTTGACAGTTTTTAGAACAGTTTAGGAAGAGGGAAAAATTACTTCGAAAAACGCTGTATCATGACTTTTGACTTTGTAAAAAGCTGTCAAGATGAGTCAATGATTTTGACATTGGTATAATGTATTGGTATAGTTACTTTTCTGCCCTGTGCCATAATTTTACGTAGCAGTTTTGCTTCGGTCTACAGACAACCGTAGATCGATCCCAATTTATTTGAATTTATATTTTTTAGATCGTTTCATTCTTGGTCAGTTTTCAAGCTGTGGACGCTGCATAGTGCCGAGATGTGGCTTAATTCTTGGTTAACTTTACTTTGCATTCTGTGTACAAAAAATCGAAGATGTGATTTTCAAATTTCAAATATTTTTTCACAGATGTGATCGCATTTCTTGTTGATATTACTTGTTATATTTCCAATTGCCTAAAACTTTTAATTTATTAGCGTTTTCCGCAGCTTTCAGATGTATAAAATGCCAATTTTTTGAAAGTTCGTCCAAAAAATTTTTTAAAATCTATTTCGTTGTACTGTTGCGAGGAGTGAAAGTAGTAGACTTGATAATTAATACAGCTTTTGTCGTGCAAAAAATGTTAATTAGGATGTAAAAACATTAAAAATTCTACGTACGACACACGAACCTGTTAATGAATTTAAAAAGATAAATAAAATCAATTCCACAGAGAAACATTTTAATCAAGCTAAACGAATCAAGTTGGAAAGTTTCACAGTAATGAAGACGGTGATATAAAAACTTTCCGATATAAAATGGCACCCCCTACTGGTAATTGATATTTATACAGAAAAAAACTTACGGCACATGACTTTCACGGACTAATATAGAACTAATTAAAAAAAAATCGAGTAAACGGGACAAAAAGTCACATTAAAAATGTCGTCAATATTTCCGCTTCGCCATAACAAATACTGGTCAAACACTGCAGCCGTGTTCACTCTCAAGGCAGATAACACTGATTCGTTGAATTAAGGAGGTTGTTGAATATTTTTCGCCTGTGACATTTTGCATCGATTCGCCGATGCTCCTAAAAAGTTTCAGGCCGTCTTCTCCAAATGATCCCAAAGTTTCGATGCAGACCGGAACGAAATTATTTTATGTGTTGGCAGTGTTATAGAGTTATACCATACGTTGGTCTCTATGACGCTCCCTGTCTATGAGCGACAGTACAATTTTTTTTTTTTTGGAATCTTTTATATGAACGATCCTATGTTCAGTTCACTTTCAACGAAAAATCGAATCTGTGAATACACACAGCCGCAGATGCTCAGCCTTAGAACTAAATTATTATTCTGTTTTGCTTCGCACCACGAGTTCGAATTAGCAAATAAAAGCTCCGGTCGTATGAGAAACTATTTCAAAAATACGGTTCTATGAAATGGGCCAATTAAACGAGTGGAGAACGTACAAAACGCTGCAACGCACTCATCAAATTAAAAAATTGGAAGCATTGACGTAATGTTCTGTTATTACCAATGTAGAGCATTTTCGAAAAATCATAACAACGCCCAGTTCTGGTTAGGCTACTGACGTACCCAAATTAATTATGAGCTTATCAAGACAAAGCAAATTTAATCAATAGTTTATTTAAACATGTTCTTCATATCATAACTTTCAATTAAACGATAATTCCGAGGATAATTTAACATTTATACTGTTTCTATAGCATACAAGTTCTCTCTTTGTGCTACACGATTTACATAAATTTTGATTTGCAGAGCTTATTTCACAGAAATTAAACCATAATTAAGGAATTATACCATCATCACATAAGTGCTCCTCTATTCAGTCATTAATGCTTAATACAGTTAGTTGTGCGTTGCAACAAAATGCAAAGCGATGGTAAAGATATAGCTATGAAAAGTGCTTTGAAGCTAAACATTTTTCCTTTGCCGAGAGATACAGTTGTTAATCCTAGACGTTATTTAATCTTACATTTTAGAGATTTTACACAAAACATTAAAACTAAATTAACATTATGAAACAGTTAACAAGTTCAGATATATCCCTTTTGGCAGTTCGGCTCACTGTTCAAATAAAATATAGATTTCACATTTATATCTCAAACGTAATGAAACCCGTCAAACTGAATGAAAGAGATTTTGAGTCGACCTTTTCCTAATGTCCCTGAATATCACACCTTTCTTGTCTGATATAACTTAATCTATCAATGATTCTGTACTTTTTATACTGCGAATCGATTCCGTAACTCTGGCAAAAGCTAGCAATAACTGTTTTAAATGTATTATTACCACCTTCACAATCTGTTTCATGCGCAACTTGTGTCAGAGGACGTTTCGAGTGGAATTTAAATTGTCGCATTTGACAAATATTGAGAAAATATTAATTGAATCGCATATTGTATCAGTGCTATGCATCTTAATTACCAAGGCGAAATCAATACAATTGTATCAGACATTTAATCGAATTATTTAATCAATCAAATAGCTGTACGTGAATCATACATATGTTATGGAAGTCGTTATTCATAAATTACTTTACTCTTCCACGCAAAATGTATGAAAAAAATGTCCTGCAAGCCTTATACTCCCTCTCCTCTTGCGGTACACGTACCTGTTGAACCGAATGATGACAATAAAGTTGTTCATTGAAGCCAATACAACGAATTTATTTTTAAGATTTTAACAAAGAAAACTACCCAACCCAGATCTTACGTGCCATCATATATTATAGTTTCGAGGAAAGCTCCTAAAATTTATCGTGAAATCGTTCAATCCGTTGTCGGCATTCAATGCACTGTTATCCATATTATGTTATTGAAACAAAACGAACCAATTCACCAATAAATAAAACAAAATTTAATGCGCAAAATAATTGTCGATATATCACGTTGTTTGTTTCGCAAAGAGATTTGTGGAGATGGTTGTTTGTTTCTTCAAATAAAAGTTAATTAAGAATTAGGAAATTATCCTTCATCCATTTTAATCTTCACGGAAATGTCATTGCCATCAAGTAGCTATTAAATTAAAATATGCATGAGTTTCCATCGTAGAAAGTAAACTTGCTGAAACATCTCGATAAAAGAAGATCTCTGGAAAGAAGATTTCCAGCTACTACCTTATGACGATAGAAGGAAGATCTTGGGACTTGATCGTCTCTCCCATAGGCGTAAGCAGAGCCGTATCTTCTTTCTATACGACCGGCTGAATCGTAGAATTGATGCTCCGATTTTGTCCGACATGTTTGAGTCATATCTCCACACGCCGGTGGATCTACAGCCTTCGCAGGATTGACGTTTTTCGGATTCCTCTTCACAGAACCGACTACGGCTTTAATGAACCAGTTTCCTTTATCTGCAGAGAAATCGAAAAAATTATTCAAGTAGTCGAAAGCAGTGACTCTCGTGGTGTTTTTCGTAACAGGATTAAGTCCTTGGCGGACGAATGGAATGCTTTATCAGACTTAATCATAACCCGTATACGCTTTTCTCGTGCTTTGGATTCATTGAATTACTTTTTTTATCTTTGCCAGCATAGTTTCTGAAATTGTGTTTTATGAGCCGGTATACCCACCACAAAAAATGTTTCAATTAGAAAAATCTGACAGGAATTACGGTCGAGGGCAGTAGAATCAAAAAAAATTCTGTGATGTGAAGGAAGACACTAGCGACCCGTACGATTAGTATCCATAATATTCATGAAAGTTTGAAAGTAATATGCACCGCTTACAACAATATTAAGATGCACTTACGAAGTCATTTATCAACCGCTATGCACCGCATTTCGCACCATGTAACTATAATAGTTATTTTACAGCTAAATATGTTAGTATATAGCTCAATATAGGTCTAAATACCTGTATATAGCTCAATATAGCTGCACATAGTTATACATGAATTTCCATAAATGGGATTCCTAAAACACACCCAACTCATAAGCAATCACTTCCTTCTTGACAACAACTCTCTAAGAATCATTTTGCCAATATGGCGTCCGTCGGCCATTTTGTTAGGAAACTGAAACGATTACCAACATGTTTCGTTCTTCATTAAGAGAATTTATGAATAGTTATTTTCATCATAAGGAGAGAAACCACGAAATTACAGCATACGTGTGAATTCGTATGCCGAGAGAATTATTCTCGACGAAACATACGTATACGTTTGCAAAAATAATTCTCGTGGGATACGAATTCACACACATACTGTGATTGAGTGTGTTCTCTCCATATGATGAACACAATTTTATACGCCTTATGATACGAAAAACAGAAAAAACAAAAAGAGCAAAAGAAAGTGAGAGAGTACGCTCAGCCTTCGTATACATCAATTCAAAACAGGTCGCATGCGAGTAAAACATCATCTATATCCCTAGACCTGTTTACAAGGTCTGCTCAGAGAGAACTAAAAAACTATGGTTTCCGATAACTTTCGGCGCGTGATTTCGTCTGTTTTCGTATCATGAAGCGTGTGAAATCAATTACAATATATTCGATATAGAGTCAGAAAACACGGCTTATTTTTCAAATTTCTAGAGTTAGCCCCAACCAACGTAATTTGCTTCAGCTGTTTTTCAGCTGGTCCATTTAGCTAAACGGAGGCAACACGTAGTGGTTTCTTTATAAATGGAAATCTAGCCTTATACATGTTTATACCCGTGGCACACTGACCATCTCAATAAGAGACGGAAAATGCTCAAATCGGTTAATTCAGTACTCTGCATAACCAATGTACCGTAAAAAAGATTGCGGTTTGCAGGTGTCTATATTTGTCACATTCAGAAACGACTTCAGATAATTATAATATATAAAACGTGTGTGCACGTGCATGGAAATGGGGACGAAGATGTTTCACTTACATTTACAATGTGTATTGTTGAATACCGTGATTCTAATTTTTTTTTTTCAGC
The DNA here is from genome assembly GCF_014529535.1 of Bradysia coprophila. Taxonomy (NCBI): domain Eukaryota; kingdom Metazoa; phylum Arthropoda; class Insecta; order Diptera; family Sciaridae; genus Bradysia; species Bradysia coprophila. The sequence goes on from NW_023503293.1 coordinate 639,230, forward strand.
TTAGAAAGCACAAAGGTGCTTCAGGTTGATAGTTTCATAGCCGCATTTATAGTTTCGAAGTTGGTAAAATTTAATTTATGGCTGGGAAAATTCACACCTGATTTACGAACAATGCCCTTGAATTGAACGCTCAACATAAAAATAAAATCTTAAAATAATTTTCGAGTTTTTTCTTCCTTTCATTAGAATTTGTTATTTTGCCGCTATGAAACTGTATAACATTATAGCAAAAGCAATAATAAAATTGATAATAATTGAAGCATGAAGTAGTGGCGCGTGCTAGTCGCGCTTAAGGGCGATTATAGTGATCTAATATTATGCGATTAGTTCTGATAGGGTGATAACTGTGCAAATAGCAGTCTGTTGTGGCTGTGAAGGCTACAATCAATAAAAATACTTGTAATGAGTAATGAAAAGGGATATTTTTAGAAGGAAAATTCGACAATCTATGACATTGTCGACAAAGAGGGTATTCCATTTATAGTGATGTTACTAGAACTGTAAATGGTTACTTCTGTTCAAGTAAACGGCTTGAGACGAAGTCGAGTATTTACTACATCAAGAACCGAGAGCTGTAGCATAAATAGTTTTATATATCGAGCTTCAGAAAGTATATCGAGCTACAGTATGGATTTTTACCAAACGCATCCCTTTTTTAACTGTCCCCTTTAACACTGTTCATATTTTAAAGACGAAAACTGTCATTTTACGCTCAATTTTCGATGTCGCTAAAGATGAAATAACACGTTTCCATTTTAATTCAAATAGAACTGTCGTTCTCCTCTCGATATGGAATTCAAAAGAAAATTCAAAGTCCGCAGAAAAAGTTCAGATGATTAATAAGTCCGTTTATGCCAACCCATGTTTCCATTTTCATCCCACAGTCGATTTATGATGATGAGTGATTGATTTGAAGTTTTTTTTTAACAATCAGACATACAGACGACGAAAGCTTACAAGTAAATTTTTTTTGATCATAATAATATTTGCATACAGTGGACGTCAGTGAAATTTAGACAGTAAATTGCTTCGGCTGTTTTTCAACTGTTACTTTTACAATTCGATTCAATTTAGTTTGGACAGCGAAAGACTTAGTGACATATTTTTGGTACAGACATTCTTCAAGTCTATTTTTTACTATGAAGCGATGAAGTCATGATGGGGATGGCTCGTTTTTATACAATAATGGAGATCATTGTATCTTCTACATTTATATTTACATTTTTGCAAGAGTCAGCACGGTAAAAAATGATTAAAAGAATGTCTCGGTCAAAAATACTTCACTAAGTTCTATGGGTCTTTCACTGACGTCCGCTGCAAATTGAATTTTTTATAAATTTGGTTTGAGATAAGTAGAAATTTGAAACGACATCATATCAAAAAAATCATGACTTTTGTATCCTCTTAAATTTCTTATTATCTCATTAGTTAATTAACGACAAGTATATTTTCGTCGAAAGAAGAAAAGAAGCGACGAGTTACTGAAAGAACCGGTGGTAATAACATTTTTTGCGAGGAACACCGAAAAGAAAGAACATCAAAACATCTTCAACATTATATTACAAACGGGCCAATCGAAAAACATAAAAAAAATTACAAAAACAACATTTTTTTCCGTATAAATTTATTTCTATGTTCAATATAAGAGTTGTCGGTTATAAGAATCCACTTAAGCCGAGATACTTGGACAGAATAAGGAATTATGATTAAAATGAAATATTTTGTTCAACAATAAATAATTGTGGAACGAAGACGATAAGAGCTTCATCTTCCATAAATAAATTTATGAAGCAAAAAAAAAACACACGAAACGAATCTTGAACAAGTTCTGCTATATGGAGTGGGTAGACTTTATTCATAAAATATGAATGACAAGAAGGGAGCTATCGGGAGCTTTGAATTCGTAAAGCGTTTATCGGTTATTTTAAATAATTACATTCGAAAGGACTTTGAACTGTCTATGTGGTCATATTTACTTTAAACAAATAATGAGAGCTAGCTGTCAACGTTCGCTTACGCAAAACCTTGCTCAATTCATCTCAAAGTTAAATTCTAGTAATTTGTTTTTATTTATTTACAAAATAAACAATACACTATGCATGTCACGCATTATTTAGCTTTATGATAAAAAACACAAGCATGTAAATGAACAGACGAAAGAAAGTTAATTATATACAGGTTCGGATTATAACGCTTTAATACTTGCCTACAACAAAAAAAAGGCAAATAATTGTCCCTCATATAATATTAAAATCCTTATTACATGTCACATTCTCATAACATATAAATTGTGAGGCGACTAAAGTTTACTTGAGAGAAATGTGGAATTTTCTCTGTGTTATGACCACACAATTGTGAAACACCTGAATATTCTTTTTACAACACATTAACTCGTACGACGGTTCAGTTTACTTTTTCATGTAGGGTGTTCCGAAAGTATCCCGAGCGAAAAAAAAATGACTCAAAACGTATAAGCATGTATGTATTTTTTCAGTATATGTAAGGATATGTTGATATATACTGTTAGAATATATACGTTTATATACTGCTATGACCAGTATTTAATCAAATACGTTTGTGTACTTACTAATGTAACAATCAGTGTATGATGAGCCTTTGTCGGGGCAACATATCTGTCACATGAATTTTACGAGGTAAGAGCAATATTCACCTTAACATTTTAAGTTGAATCATTAGTAAATTCATGAAACAAATTCTACTTATCGCTTTCACATTATTGTTGATTTCTCTAGTTAGGTCTCTGTGTAGGTTCATTTCACGTTAGGTGTCTGTGTAGGATCTTTTCTCGTTAGGTATTGTTTCTCTCACTAGGATATCTTCTGCATCTTGTTAGGTCTTAGGAATTAGCAAATAAAATGAAACTGAAAAGTAGAATTTGTTTCATAATTTCCAATGATTTAGTCGCCATTTTGGATTGACTTGAAGCGTGTTGCGTTTGTTTATTAAAGAGGAACCCTTGACGAGGTAAGATCTTTCGGGCGAGGCAACTAACGACATATATGATGAATTAAAAGCTGAATCAAGACTGTACACTCATTTCCTTGAAACATATTTCTTTTTTTCAAAAATAAAATAAAATAAATCAGAATTTTATTACAAAAGAAATGATTAGAAGAAATTCCGTATTTGAAAGTGTATACTGATATACTGATTACGAATATAAACGTATATGCTGGTATACTGATCACGTATATTAGGGTCGTTCGATTTTTGAATATTTTCCATCCGAGCGTCTGGACCTAGCTGATCCGACTCAGCGAAGTCTAAAGAAAATTTTTAGACCAAAAAAAAATATTTTCAAAAATGTTCTATGCTTTGCCCAAGACGATTTTTTGAAAATCTTCTAGTTTTTCGAGGTATTGACAATCTAAAGGCTTTCTTGTCTTTGCCAAAAAGTGAATTGTTGGTAAAACGGTCTTAATATAAAGTACAGTGTCTACTCTAATAAACAAACCCAAAGAAACATCCTTTTTGTGAGGAAAATACTTTTCCCGGGTAAAAAAGTTTCGCAGGTTTCCGATATTTTTATTTGAGAGAGGTTTCTTTTGCAGATTTTTCCACAAAATGAGTTTAAATTTTGTCGCACAATAGCTTATTTTAAAGCTACGTTGATAGGGAACCAAGAAGTAAAAAGATTTTGAGAAAAGTTTTAAATGCGGTCGAGTGATCGCCATAATGGTGACTAAAAATTAGCCATTTTCGACATACATGGAAAAGTGGTCTGCCCTAAACAATAAATAAATCATGTTTTTCATTATGAATATAGTTTTTGGTCGTTTATAACACATTTCCAACCAGAAATAGTTGAGAACTGAGCTTTATAACAAATATAATTTTTCGTAGTAGGCCAAAATGGCTAATTTTTAGTCACCATTATGGCGATCACTCGACCGCATTTAAAACTTTTCTCAAAATCTTTTTACTTCTTGGTTCCCTATCAACGTAGCTTTAAAATAAGCTATTGTGCGACAAAATTTAAACTCATTTTGTGGAAAAATCTGCAAAAGAAACCTCTCTCAAATAAAAATATCGGAAACCTGCGAAACTTTTTTACCCGGGAAAAGTATTTTCCTCACAAAAAGGATGTTTCTTTGGGTTTGTTTATTAGAGTAGACACTGTACTTTATATGAAGACCGTTTTATCAACAATTCACTTTTTGGCATAGACAAGAAAGCCTTTAGATTGTCGATACCTCGAAAAACTAGAAGATTTTCAAAAAATCGTCTTGGGCAAAGCATAGAACATTTTTGAAAATATTTTTTTTGGTCTTAAAATTTTCTTTAGACTCCGCTGAGTCGGATCAGCTAGGTCCAGAAGCTCGGATGGAAAATATTCAAAAATCGACCGACCCTAACGTATATAAACGTATATGGTGATATACTGAAATTTCATATACTGCCATATACGTATTTTGTATGGGCTTAAGTTGAAAAAAGGGTATGTATACCCTGCAGTATGTGTAAGGAAATTCTCATATACGTTTTAATACTTTTTCTGTCATTTTTTTTCGCTCGGGATGTCCTCGTTAATGAACAAAGATTTTTTTTGAACTGTAAATGCCGTTAGAATTTACCCTGATTGCGAGGATTTATTCTAGGCTCAGGTCAGGGCTTATGAAATCCGAATCTTAGAGCGAATATTCACTTAATAATACTTGGCCTATTCTTACAGTAGGTACCAGTTCTTCAAACGTAGTTATCACACCATATGCAATATAGAATTCGGATAATAAATTCAAGATTCATCGAAAGCCGACGTGACTATTCGCACAGAGGGAAGACGCACTTATATTAAATCCAGAAGTACGTCACCACTCGATTCGCACCTGAAATATTATCGTATTGATGCTTTTCGCACCCGAATGTCACAACATACAAATTTTTAGCGAACTTTTACGACTTACTTAAGATACCCCTTGAAAGTGAAGTATGCTTTCTTGAACAAACTGTAAGATACTTTGTGCGTCTCTGCACAAACATTACTTCGATTTCTTGAATTGGTTCATTGAGAGAATATACACATAGGTTGATGGTAATCATAATAACAAGGACACTATTGGCACCAATTAATTTGCCTTTGTACAAAAATAGTCATTGCTGCATGAAATCAGTTTTTGTTATGAAAGTTATTCAGACAATCTGTCTTGATCTATATTCGTTTGAGAATTATTTTGTTCGCTACGGAGTAACGTAAAAGCGTATTGTTCGATCCTAATGAATTTGACCTTGTATGAAATGTAACGTTAAGACGTGTGTTTGGTTCGAGTCTACTGAATTTATCCTTGTACCGAGTTTACCGTAAAAATGGAAACCGTTTTGTGATTTGAAATTGGATATGATAACAATAATACTGACACTATTCGCACCCGGTGCAAATAGTTTCTACAATAATACTAGCACCCAGTCGAAAATTGCATTCACCTTGGTATTACTGACTTTTTTATGACCGCAATGACAGCATCAATTACAAAAGATAATAATTTATGTTACACTCGCTACTGACTAGAGACAACAATACAATCAATTGAATCAAGTCAGAAACCAGGCAGGAGCGCGTGATTTGACTATGGGCCTGGACCACCTGGACCCAATTTGTGTCAGTGTTCATTTGAGTTCATTTGCATACAATATATTAGGTTCTACATTTGACGTTTCAAAAATGAACCACTCCTGCCTGGTTTTACTCCGCCTTGATAGAATTGAAACAAAACTTATTTGCTGCGATCGGAAATAGCTAAACTACAACATTTATGGCAACACCCTGTACAGTGTAACTGTACCTTCAAGATAAAACTGTTAACCATATTTGTCTAAGCCATAATATTATCGCAATTTTTTCAACGGCATAGGAGTATAATAAATAGCTTAATAATACGAGCATGTAACGTAGTCCCACATACGTATATTTACAGTTCACCTGGAAAGAAAATGGAATACACATATGGGTTTGCCTGTTTTCAGCAAAATATTCTCTTTGATGATAACCAATCCCTTCGAGCAATAATTTTGAATTTTTAAATGAAAAGAGAGAGAGAGAGAGAGAGAAAAAAAACAATTTTATGGCAAATGTAATTGAGATAGGGTTTTGTTAACATAAAATATTATGTGGAAATTAAAGGGAACGCGCCAGATTAACATTCAACAAATGTTTAGAACTGTTTTGCCTTTGTTTTTAATTTTGTTCTGAAATGGTTCCGATTATAAAGGTGGTACGCCGACCTCATGAAACATTTTTCTGGTATGAGTGAACGGTGAGAGTTTAAAATGAAATATTTATAAAGTTGGAAAAAATCTTTTGCAGGATAACAGGGAACCATTTTTTAAAGCGGAAACCTAATCACACACAATGCATTCAACCTCTATCATTTGTAAGTCATAATAGTAGCGTAACATATTATAAAGACAAGCCTAGTAGTTCAGTGAGTTACAATCGCATTTAATAAACATTTAATAAAAAGAGAAACCAAGTCACAAATTGAGGTAATTACTAGAAAATTACATTCCTTATTGATACATGTTACTAGAGTAGTAAGTAGAGGAACGGTAGTCACAGGAATCTTATGTTAGGGCGGTGTTGTCGATAAAAAATGTTAAGTTAAGGAAACTCTGCAACAAAACTGACGGAATCCTTGAACAGAGCTTAAAATGCAGAGCATTTTGTTACGCCTTGACAATGTTATGAGGAATTTCTTTACGTGCTGCGGGAAACGATGGATGATGTGACACGTTTTTTCAGGTAAAATCCCTGGCCGCTGTACAGTCAGTACTCTAGTGATGAAGAGATGGAGAAAAACATTGTTTAGCAAGTTTGTTCCTCTTCGAAAACTAACTTTTGGCCAGTCAACTCTCAATCTTTCGTATCGGGCAAGTTACAAGCGAAAATACGGTCAAACCAAGATTTGATCCAATTCATCCACAACTACAAACACACAATTTTTTCCACGTTTCGGATCATTCCTACAACATATCAAAAAGTGATTTTGTTTTTCGCTTACATTTTCACTGACAATAAATAGAAGTTTTCCATATTTGACGGTAGAAACGGCACCCACAGAAAGACTTCCGGCACACTTTGTGTTTATAAGGCTGCATTAATATAACAGAAATTACGTGACATGTCCATCGTTTCCCGCAGCTTCTTGTAAATGTTCATTGCAAAACTTTTATAACAGAAAAAATTCTTCTTACCGAAAGACGAAAAGTTACCAACATTTTAGTTAAAATATGGCTTTAGGTGAAAACTCTGAATTTTCGAATCATATAAAATGTAAAAGAAAACCTTATATTATGCTCTTTTCATAAAAGGAATGCTAAACTTGATCCGAAATACCTACACCTACCATAGATGTGCAGCAGAAAGGCAAAAGGTTATGATACACGTCAAAAATGTTGAACTAATTTAAAATCATGAATATCATCAAAATCTCAGACAATTTTATCCGATTATTTCAAATTGTTTTTTTATATTTCGTTTATTAAAATAGAATTTGAAACGGACTATTTGTAGCTGTACGTCTATGTGGTGTCAGTGTATGATTGAAATGTTGATAAATAGAAGTTTGGATTTACTTTGAATGTGTGCGTTATGTTTTGAAAATAAATTATTGTTTTTGCGGTCAATGAATTTAGAGACAAGTTTTTATTTCTGGATTCACGATGCAAATACGATACGTCTCTAGGGGTTCGTTCGAAAAATAGTTCGAACACACGCAGGGACTCTGTGAAAAGCGTATGGGATGGTGTAATAGGAGGGATGGATGTTCGGCAAAAGAGTACGTAAAGTGCTTGACGTATTTGCATTTTGAATTACTGTAGGCATACTGTAGACAACTTTCTGTTTAAAGTAACATTCTGCGTCAAAACGGCTGAAATAGCCGTAGTTAATTCAGAAAGAGTCAGTCGAGTATTTATATAAAAGCCTGTCACGTGATGATCGAAATTTCGTTTTGAAGAACTTCGAAAGCTGTGGGCAAGGTTCATGGAACTTTATCTTATCTAATAGTGAATCGAATTCGGGAGAATGTTATGAAGTTTCGTTAGTCACACGACAAGCATGGATTGCTTTACATATGTTTTATGTACATTCGAAAGATATTAATGCTACAATGCTAAAAAAATGTTAGAGTAAAGTAGAGCTTCACTATTCTCGAACAGAAAGAAACTTTTTCAGTTCCCGTACAGCCTGTAAATATTTTTCATATGCAGAATGAGCACCAGCTGAATATCACCAGCTGGATCTGCTAACACACACTTATTGTATGATAAACAATCAAAACTCATTCTTAACGATGTGTTTACTTCATTCATACGTGTTATGTGCGCGTAGGTGACGTTAACGTAGAAATGCACTGTGTGTAGGTTGTCTTTGAATTGTATACAATACAAAGTGTTTTTGTTTGTACACCAGCTGGTGATATTCAGCTGGTGCTCATTCTGCATATGAGAAACTTTTAGCAATTGTAGTAAAAATACTACAATTATTAAACATAAAGCCTGTGCAGAATCAGCAGCTGCTGAACTTCACCAGCTGATCAACAAATATACTCTTCTTGTATAATGTACAATCAAAACACATTCTAAACATGGAGTTCATTACAGTCACACGTGTTATGAGCGCCCATTGATGACCTTAACGTATGTATGTACTGTATGTAGCTTGCCCTTGAAATATTTTCGATACAAAGGTATTGTCTTTGTTGACCAGCTGGAGATGTTCACCTGTTGCTGATTCTGCACAAGCTTTACGTTTAATAACTGTATTGAAAATTTCGTACGTACTTTGTCGTACGACCGGTGAAAGAGGCCAAACATTGTTTTTAAGCGTCCTCTAATGACCTCTAGACTCAAAATTGTAAGTGAACTTATTACTGACCGAATGAATAGCCCCATTCCACGATTTCATTGTTACAGCGATATATTTATGTGCCAATGATTTCATTATCAAATTCTCGCCGTTCCAACCCCGAATCAAACCCAAATGAAATGCATCGAAAGTTCATCGTGTGGTGTCTGACCTATAAAAACGATAGACGCGGCATGAACTCAACCCAATTAATTTTGATTTTAATTTTTTCGTTCCAAATATAAATTTTCCAATCGAACAAATGCATAAACATAATTTACGGCACATTTGTACAGTACACATTCGTTTAAGATGAAACTTTTATTTTTTGTATGATGGCTGTTTTTATCCAGGACATTTATTGAATTTTTCATGGTAATATTTTCAATTTTAATTAAATTATATTTTCCATTTCTTGTCAGATTAGATTGATTGATTCTTTATTAAAAATATATATATTTTGATGACCTATTTACGGTTTACGATCATAACCGTTCATGTTTCTTCTTTTTTAGTGCGTCGTCACATTCATAAACAGTTTGTCCTATTTATCTTCTTCTTTTTTTTTACTTTAGAGTAAAAAAAAAAATATTTCAAAATGTTATATGGCATTTTTATGGGTCATTTGGGTATAATGTCTTATGCATTTCTATATTTTATATATATTCCACATATCGTTGTGCCAAAGTCAATGATGATTATTACCATTAGTGTAACTTGTTGTTGTGAAGATGTTTCTTATAACAGGAAATATATTCCTTATCTTAACGGCTTAAACGTCATACGTTTTAAATTCAGTAGGTGAGTGGATGGGTATTCGGAACGATATTTTATTTAACACGAGGTAATAATACAAATTGACTATTTTTTTCGTTCAACATGATGTTACTTTCACGTATACAAGCTGTAAAGGAGCATTCAATTATTGTATATTGCTCTGTGAGGTAAGACTAATATTATGCATCTGCTCGGAGAAAGAGTTTTGGTTTATCTTTGCATCGACACAATGCCCAAATGTTCATTTTGACGAGTTGGAATTATTAAAAGAATATTTTACAGCTTATTCCACATCGATATCTGTTTGGAAATTGGCATGAAAATTCAGTAAAGCCAAGTGACATAACGGCCGCTCCCAGCGGAACAAGTGAGCTGCCGGAGTTGCCCTGATGATTTTGGAATCAGCATTCCATACAGATCATAATAAAATCATAAAATCAATTTTACCTCAATTTGCACGATATTTTGCATTAGCGGACACACTACAGCAATGGAAAGAGCCGAGAGAGATTGTCATTCTTTTTTTTTAACAGTGGGCAAACGAAGTGAAGTATGTTTCCGTCACTCCTGTCACAGCAGAACAATCATGTCAATCACTCGAATCTATAAATCCACTTGTTTAATCTATCAAAGTATCTATGTACTCACGATTTAAAGAAAAACAATGAAAACTGCTTTATACATTTTCCATTAGGGAACATCAGATTGTTCAAACAGAAACGGAATGTCCAACACAAACGGAAACACAAACGATTTGTCTTTGACAAAGCTACATTATCAAAAAAAAAAATTGTTTGTGCTTCCGTTTGTGTTGGACATTCCGTTTCTGTTGGAACAATCTGCCGTTCTCTATTGATTGTTGTAGCATAAGCAGTTATTAAACGGAGTGAAGTCCTGCGAATGTCTTTATCCAAAGGAGAGTGACGTGCGTTTCGTGATTTAAGTTTCCATTCCACCAACGCACTTCAAGCAAAAGTGGTACTCTAAATAGGGTACTGAAACTTGACAGTGCTCCATACAAAATTTTACACTGTAAAAAGAGTGGGGATAAAATTTCATACAAAATAGTACTCTATTTGGCAGCTGTCATTAATAGCACTTTTGCTTGAAGTGCGTTGATTCCACTCAACAAAAAGTATTCCTGGAGAGAGCCGTTAGAGAGCAATTGCTTAAGAGTCAATTCGCCAAAGCTTCGAACAGCTTATATGGAATCGGGATTCAAGGCGACGGCGATCCAAACGAGTTATGGCTCAAATGAATCGTCGTTCAATTCTGATAATATCGTGGAACAACTTTTACCGCGAAATTTTTTTGTTGGGCTGTCATGGCCCTTAGGGTTCCACGATATTATCAGAATTGAACGACAATTCATTTGAATCCCGACTGTTCGAAGTTTTGGCGAATTGACTCTTAAGCTGTCAAATAAACAAAGAAAATTAAGCCTGGTAGAATCGTGCTCGCTCCTTTAAAAAAATAGTTCATCCGTTTACATGACAGTTCCACAAAAGCCGAAGAAACAAAATGAATTTTTAGGAATGAACTTTCGTCCTTTAGGGCCGCTGTGTACTTACACCTTTTCTGCATTTACTTGACTGTTTCCTTAAACAATGAAAGCTCCGCCTCTTTTCTTTTGTTTGAACAAGTAGTAAGAGGACTACTTTACGGAATTATATGTTTTAAAGGAAAACACGATTTAAATTACACCAAATTTCAATTTTGATGAGCAACGTTTCGGTTTACGTACGACCATTATAAAACCGATAAAAATTGAAATTTGATGTAATTTAAATGATGTTTTCCTTTAAAACATATCATTCCGTAAAGTAGTTTAATTAATTGCACCAGTGTTCGAAAAACCTTTATCTGTCGTATAAAATAGTAAGAGGAGAGTAAGTGTGCAGACACCTTTTTTCTAGAAAACACTATCTTTCACAATCCAACCGTACCGTAACCGAATTTCTCACAAGATGTTTAATGACTCCGCATCCGCATATCAGAAATTTTCTTTGTTACTATGATCCATTAGGGGGGTTTGTGTTACCATCAGTTTGACGTTTCTTTAAAGTTCTGCGTCAATTTATAAATGAAAATCACAATTTCCCTAGTATATTACCGGTGAAAACTAAGGAAGTAGCATCCCTACACAGCAATTTTTAGTTCAAGTAATAAGAAGATTGAGAATCAATAAAGCATGAGTCTTTTTAAACTGAATTACAAAATTCTTTTTAGATTCATTTGAGTGAATGGGATGACTGGTATTTTTCATTATCATTGTTTTAGTTGTCGTTACAGAGTTTCTACTGATGATTGACTTTAAAAAAAACTTTAAAGAACCAATGAAACCGTATGTCGTACGTGGAAATTGTAAAATTCAATGAGACAACAGTCTTTGATCTAAGTATTTTCAGCAGATTAAATACAAAATCTTTTAATTAATTAAATTAACCAGCGTTCATTGTCGTCTTTATTGATGGCATATTTATGTTACCTTACCTCATTGTATGTTCACCAATAAAAGAAAAAGATGCAACCGGTCTGCGAAACTATCTACAATTTTTTTTCAAATTAAAGGCAAAAACGATTCGAAGAATTTTTCCGTGTTGAATTTGATGATGATTGGAAAATGCATTCGTTTTTTTTTTGTATTTACCGTTGAACAAATGTTATATCCGTGTCTGGTGACTTATTAGTACCTTTAAAAAGGAAGTTGAAAATGTTGTTAATGGAGAACGTAATTTCCATACAAAGTGGAAGAATACAACAGAAATTCCCCATAATTTTCCCTTATTATCTACAAATAAGTAAATAAAGAACATCATCGATTTTCGTGTGTACATAACTATACATTATTATTCTGTACGTTGGAAGCGTAAAAGAACGTTAAAAGACAGTATAGTGTTTTGTGGACTAACTCATTTTACACAAAACCTGAAAAGTATAAAAATTCCTAAACGTTTCTTTACGTGTGCACTAGAAATATTATTATTTACTTTCTATATACGCCCTGTATTGTAAGGGGAGAAAAATGTAAACGAAAATGGGAATAACATCTAGTGTCTGGCACTGATACGCAAAAATAAATGAAAATCTATCCACAGCAATATGAATGAAAATAAACCGCATTCAAACATTTTGTCGATTTTTGTTTAATAGTTTTTTTTCTCTCTCTCGTTTGTTTGCTTTTGTTTGTTCATATATTTCGTATTTAATTTCCTCTTATCCATAGTATAAGTATTTTAATAAATAAAAAGAGAAACGATTTTCTACACACCACAATTATTTCCGATTATTACTGCCATCCGACGATTCGTTAATTACATTTTCCGTTTCAGGTTAAATGGATTACGATATTGTGGACCTAACGTAGGGGATGTGAGCAAAGAGCTACGCTTAAGTCATACTTAAGTAATGCTGTCGTTAGGCTTAGGTATTCCCCTAGCGATTGTCTCACTTATTGGATTTCTAATCAACGGCTATGTATTGGTTATCGTCATTTTAACGAAACAGGTAAATATGAAATATTTTAGATGAAATAGTTATCGAACGATTGGGTGAGAACATCATTTTAATAGCTATTTTCATATAGGCGAGGTGAAAATATGAAGTTACACTTAGGGATGGGAGACGTTCAAAATTATCGATAATATCAATCGAAAGAAATTATCGATAATCGATTAATCATATCGTTATCGATAATTTGATAATTATCAAAATATCGAAATTCGATAATTATCAAAATATCGATATTTTGATATTTTTCTGAAAATTAATGATAATATACCAATATATCGGAATATAGCGATAAATATCGGAATTTCGGACCGAAATATCGATGTATCGAATTATCGATATCTTGATAATTATCAAAATATCAATAATTATCAATTATCGATATTTTTTTGATAATTTTCGATAATAAAGTCGATAATTATCGATTATCGATAATCGATAATTATCAATAATGATTATCATTATCGCCCATGCCTAGTTACACTTACAATTCTCCTTATTAAATCCACATGCCATACCAATGTAACAACATAGTAAATCGCATGTGGATTAAATAACATCAATTGAGTTGTTACGGCGAAATTGTGACCTGTTTATTTTCTCGAACTGTAAATCGATAGTTTACACAAAAGATTTGAAAATTGCCAACCTGCACAAAATTTCGGTTTAGGTATACGTACAAGGTAGAAACAAGAACCTGAGTACAGGAGTGAGATCCTCATTTTTTACGCACTAGTACGTTGTACATAATGAAAATCAATTTACGCACTATTTTGATCGCACTATTGTACAAAATAGTCACCAGTGCGAATCTCTTTGCAAATCATCGCTGAATTGCATAATAAGTAATTTTGTTGACTTCCTAGCGCGACAGAGCAAAATAAACCAGGCAGGAGCGGTTCATTTTCGAAACGTCAAATAAGGGACCTAATACATTGTATGAAAATGAACTATTCGAACTAATGAAATATTCGCAAAAAATATTGGGCTACTAGATTATTCAGGTCCCTAGTCAAATCAGCGCTAATGCCTGGTTAACTTTACTCTGTCGTGCTTCCTAGATTAAAGTGCTGTTTTATTGACTGATGTAATAGGGTGTAGCGTTTTGCAGTCTTTTTTTTATTTTTTTAAGGCCTGCGGGTAGGCTCGATGCAGAATGGTCCACTGTTCACGAAAATAACAAAAAAAAAATTTTTTTTGAAGCTCCCATGCGCACTTCTGAAAACCGACTTTTTGGTCACATAGCCATAGTGAGATCAGTTCTGCCGCCTGTGTTGAAACAAATTTGTTAAGTGTATATGATAACTACTCATAGAGACTGTGGCTTCAATTTGGCATACTTTAAAATTTAAAAAAATTCGTCTCACCGATGAAAAATTACAAAAAGTGTTCCCGACCATGACTTTTCTAGAAATCTTTTGGAGTTAAAGCTTTCTAAAATCTGTGACTGGGAAGCAAAATAGTCGTGTCGCAGCTCATTTTAAAGGGAATTTCAAGAGCTTTCAAACGAATATAGACTCGACGTAAAGTTTAACCGGGTTGCAGATTCATTGACCTTCCAATATGGCTATTTGTACCGTGTGGAAATTGCCTAAGGATTAAAAAAAGACTATTTACACGTTGGGCAAATTGGACCAAATTTGAACCAGTTATTTGAACAACCGTAATCTAGAATATACGCAACGATTGGTAGATTGGTTATATCAATACAATTCTTTGTTTATGAAGACAGCAGTATAATAAAGGACTATTTGATATTTAGCAAATTACGGGTGTGAACAGCATCCACATAATTATGCGACTGATTATTCACTTCAAGGTGTGAATTAGTTTAGAAAATAGGAAATTTCCTAATGAAAAAAAACGATCTTATCTATTTAAACATTGACGTTGTTCTGTCGAACTGAAACCTAAAACTAAATAATTTTAAAACGCTTAAACAAGGTGTAACTACACATTCATCGAAATACCTTTATCTGTCTGTCATAGTAAAAGCTCTTCCAACCAGCATGTTGCGAGGTCACAGTATTTTTAATCTAAACGAGTGGAGAACTTAGCAGACGCTGCGATGTTAGCCCCGTACACGTAACTCTGGTCCGTAACGATACGTTTTTATAAACAACGATAGATAGATAACGATAGAAACTTTGCTCATCGCAATTAATCTACAAAAGCCCGTAGATTATGCACCTCTGTCTAAAATGTTTATTTTGGCGATTTGGAAGCTCTGTACCGAGCCGAAGGCGGACTCATACGCATAGAGGTGCATACGCTATTTTATCTCCCAAGAACAGATATAACGAGATAAACATACAATCGCTAAACAAAACTGGTGTGCATACGTTATTTTGCACCATACAATTCCAAACGGGACCAGCTGGTGCAAAATAACGTATGCACACCAGTTCGGTTTAGCGATTGTATTTGTACTAGAGTGATAACATCGAGATTATCGTTCTAGGCAGATAAACACTATTTTATCTGCCGCGAACAGATATGTCGAGAGAGTTTTGCACTGGAGGCAGATAATAGTAGGTTACATTGGATGCTGCGAAAGTAATTCATTACATAAGGTTACAATTACCGAAGCAATTTGCTCAAAAATACACGAGGTAGTTGAATTTCACATAAAAACTCACGAAAAATGAACCGAAAATATTCCGCAAGTAATCGATCATTTTCACATGAGGTTAATACCTATGCAATGTTCAACTTTCGCATGGGACAGGCAGTAAAATACCTTACGTTTTTATTAACATTTGTTGCTTATTCGGCAAATGCTTTGTCCTTAATCTTAATCGCCAGTGGCGGATTACCCTATGGGAAATTCGGTACCGTGCCCATGGCGCTGGAAACATTTGGCGCTGAGCTCAACCACAGAATGGACAATTATTGTCTGAAGAGAAATTGTTTATTAGTTTTAAACTGAAATTTAAAAAAAAAAATTGACTACGGCGCTCGTAATCTGTCACAAATCTATAGAGAGTTTGCGGATGCCTAATCACGTAAAGCACAGTATACGCACGTAGTTTTAAATTTTTTATTTTGACGAGTACAGGAGTCCACGGGTTTGAAAATTTCAATTCGCATGTCATAGTATTGAGTCCAAACATTTACAGAAGGAAATTATTTTGCGAGGAAACATGAATGGTGAAGTCTAAAATGAAACATTTAGAACTATAGTTCTTCACATCATGGAAAGTGTCAAAAAACGAGGAAAAAGCGCCTCTTCGATCTCTCGAACTAGTTCAGAATGGAGTGCTAAGCTGATGTTCATTTGCCTTTTACACACAAGAGCGTAAATCAGGCTAAAAAAGGAAATCTGATGCCTCGAAAAAGAAAAAGCTCGACCATTGAATTAGCGTAAAAACTACGAATTGTGATGTGGTCTTCATACATAAACTAAAATTTGTTATTTTTCACTCATACCAGTCAGTGCTATGCCAATAATCAAAAAAGCATTTTCTTATGATATCAGAATTTGTATAGTGATACCTTATTTTTGAAAATTTTCTTGCTCCCTGCGCTCGCAATTACATTTCTTCCACTTTTATCGTAACACTATCATTCATTTCAATAGTCTCCGGAATGCACGTCTTGAACAAGCAGTAATTTTCGTTATTACATTGTTTATATGAATTTCATATAGAAAAATTGGCGCTTAAATTGCGTTTGCCAGTGGCGCTGAAAACCTTAATCCGCCCCTGTTAATCGCCCTTCGTACCTCGTACGAGGCTAAAACGTCGTGTGTCCAATAAGGTTTCTCGATGTTATTATTATTGAAAGGAGAAATTAGATTAACCCGAAAATAAACTCTCGTTTTCTTTTTGTCAATAAATAAATTAGAATGCAACATTCGTATAATACGTTTGCTCAAATTGAAATTTAAATAGAATTTTTCCGATTTGTTACTTTTCATGTACGAATCCATTTCGGAAGAAAATATGACGAAAATATCAAATTTATGTTTGTTTTATCGAAAATGGGAATTCAATTGCAAGTTCAATATTCGGTATACATTACGTCCGTCAATTAGGAATCATTTCATTATACAATATCTAGCTATTTTTGAGTAATTGACAATGGACTAATTTATGTAGAACGTTTATGTGTGTGTGTGTGTGTTTCCAAAGAAAAATATCAATACGAGTTGGTTATTACACTCCGGCATTTGAGTTTTCTACACACATCATAATTTCATCATACCCGACAATATATCCAATATAGTTAATGAACAACGGAATATGACCGACCATAAATCGGAATGTGAATTATGACTGGAGAAAAACATTTTTTCAAAGTGACAGGAAACACTTGAACAAATACTGTAGTTGCATTGCTACGCCTCAGTAGCTTAAACAATTTTCAATAAAACTAAAAATCTAATAGTCGCATCGCAACAAACTGAGCGTAAAATTAAATTTCATCACATCAGAGACTTACTTAAGACTGGGTTTGCTGAATAACAGTGTCACAAAAATGGTCGATATGTCCCCTAAAAGGGCTTCTAGCTCTCTCTCTCTCTCTCCCTCTCTATCGTGTGATTCTAATTTCCAAAGTTGAAAGAGAATGAAAAAGAGTTTCCTCTCCTTATGGGAGAAAGTTATCACAATCCTTCTGAACAGCAATGAGTCCAACAATAGTCTCCTCATATACCAGCCTTTTTTTGGACATACACCTTTTGTCAGACAGGAAACCGTTGAGGTATCTCACATCTTGTTGTAAGTATTGTTACACTGCAACTTCGATACCCAGTGATGCCTAATAATAAAATGCATATGATTGATGTTTTCTAACCAATGTTCAAAAACTCTTTTGCTGTGAGTAAATCATAAAATCGTAAAATTATTAATTTGACCTAGGTCATAATGCATCTTCTGTCTAAGATTTCAATTCAAAGTGGAACGATATGAAACACGAAAGTTTTAATGTACAGGATTGAGGATTGTACATATTTTAAGTCCAGACAGCACTTGCTTTAGTGACAGTTTAAACTTTTGAACTTTTGGGCATTTCAAAATGTTTCCTCAACGCTTTCAAAACGACTAAATTCATCTGTTACAGACTGCAAGCACAAAGCCAGTATAATTATCGGGTCTATTACTTCAAACGATCGAAGTATTTTTAATCTGTTGATTTCAAATCTTGTACTTCAATTTTTTTGTCGTGGTTATCGATAACAGATGAATAGCCGTATGTGACAGGCTGGTTTATTTCTAATTAGTTGTGTCCAGATGTTCCTCCTAGGCTTTGAATTACCGTCTTGGCTAACGCTAATTTTACTTACCACCGTTCCTGACCATCTCTACCGAAGAATTTAAGGCAAACGAAAATTCTTTTTAATTACGAATGTTTGTGAAGGTCACTTTCATCGGCTATCATCATTATTATATACTAAATACACATTTATAAAACCACAATCATCAGGCAATTTGTTGTCGATGGTTAAGTATCGAAGCTCGTAATCTGTTTCGTGCTGCTAATTTAAAATGCATCAAGAAGTTATTTTTACGTTCCATCGATTATTTTAATGAAACCGTCTTCTTGCGAGGGCGTTCTAAAAGGACTTGATGTTTCGTTGTTTAAAAAAAACATTTAAGACAATTTGAGGGATGATTGACCAAAACAAATCGGTAAATAGTTTAAAGACTTCGTCATCGTTGGGCCAAGGAATTTTAGAGAATAATAGTGTTTTTAAGTGGTATTTGCGACGTTGTATAATCAAATATTTGTTTTGGATGTTAGTGGTCCTATCTAGGGATTTCGAGGTGATTATTTTCTCGACCAAATTTTTGGACCCATTTAAAGTAACCGCCAAAATAATCAAGTAGAATATTTTTTACACTTGTTACCGCCGGCAGGAAGGCTTAAATTCGAATATGAGGAACGTCGGAGTTGCAAATATTTTCATGTTTTGTGTCACTGTGTCATGAAAATTTTAATTCAATTTTAATTCTATCTTTGTATGCAACTCGGTGATAACAGTTATTTATACCCCGCAGCATCATAATATGCAAAATTGGCAAACTTTAAATGTATATGTGGCATAAAACGTTGTATGAAACTCGATGCAAAGTACTTCATTAGGCTCACGATGCGATGTGTATTACTGTGGATTTACACAGCAACGTAAAAGTGACAGATGCAAAAATTTTCTCATACGGCAACTCGAAATTTCATTCATAATTTTAATTTTATGAATGAAATTTCGGGTTGCAGTATTTAAAAAACATTGCATCTGTCACTTTTACGTTGCTATGTAAATCAACGGTTATGCCTAAATTCCCAAAAATTCACAAATTTTATTTGTTTTTGAATCTTAAGAATGATCATTCAAAATTGTTTGACTGGCTTACACAAACCAAGGTTCTGAAAGAACCAGGTTAAGACAACTCTGAGTTGATCACGAAGGCGGTGACACACAAATTGAGTTCAGCGGCTACGAAGTTTATATGAAAAAGGCAAGGTAAATATAGTGAGGAGGTAATGCCACTCAGACGCGCGGCCTAGCACATATGTTCGATGTCAATGACATCTTTTTTTAAAATGGTTGACTACGATTTACTTGTATTTCACAAAAATATTTTCAGTTGTGAGATACAGATGGCCCGACTTTCTATTCCATTTTTTGATTTCAATAAAAGAATGAGATGGCGTTTGTATCGAACTTTCGTGCCACCGCACATCTGATTCGGTTATATATGGCATTACCTCCTCACTATATTTACCTTGGAAAAAGGCAACGTAACAAAAACAAAATTCCGAATTTTCCTAAAAAAACATTTTCTTCAACTTGATTTCACACACAATCTGTACTCTTTCAGAACCTTGACACAAACAGCTAAAAATTCAGAAGTTGTTTAATATGTGGCCTTGTAAGTAAATAAGTCAAAAAATATGACTAAAAAATTGAGGAATTTTAGGGAATTAATTCACTTAAAGACCCTGGTTGACAATTCAGATTTTTTTTTTTAGAAAATTTAGTGAAATTTTCGATATTTAGTGAAATTTGTTAAATTAGTGAGTTTTAGTATCCTAATTTGTCGTGATTTTAATGTATTTTTGGAGATTTTAGAGAACTGAGTGATACTTATCGCTAATAATAGGCCATGTTTTGTAAGTTCATGACCGAGTATATTCCTTCTTACGCTAGACTTTACCCTCACTGGTTTTTTTGGCCTATTTCATTCCTAAGAAACTTACATAAACTCAAATCGTCACGTGTACCACAACAGCAAACCATTTTATGAACAAAATATTTCCGTTAACACTGGCACTTCCACCGCTTCTCCTCTCTCTCTCTCTCTGCTGTAAAATATATTGACTAAATTTTATTCTGACGCAATTGTTTATTATTTATCGCGTAGTATTTTCTAAAACAAAGTAAAAAAAATTGTGAAATCCAATAATTTCTTTTAAAGGCTACTCGTACCTCGTAATCAATTAATTAATGTGACCATTCAACTAAAAATATATCCAAACGCAGAGTATAATATGGTGTAGTGCTATTATATCCATCCGTCCATATACATATATTCCATACGTTAGAGTAAAGTAGAGGAATCGATTTGAAAACGTCAATTAGGAGTATAATAATATTTATGTGATGGTCAACTGAAGGTATCAAATTAATTTTTGTTAACAAGACAAAGCTCTATAGCTGCTGTATATATATATAAACGAAGCGCCGTGGTCAGGTTATAAAACGGGAAACATTAAATTAAATTGTGGTCACAAAGATAATTATGTATGGAAAGTCACGTGCAATGCGATCGCACAGTTCCAGGTTTATGGTGGTTTCTCTGTAATCGGAGTCCAATTAATCGCAGCACATATTTTGTTTGTATTTTTGTATTTTTGTTTTTCCTTTTTTATTATACTGAAGTGAGTAAGTACTTCAGAAAATGGAGCTTGTAAAGAGGACACACTGTTTTGCACGCATAAAAAAATCCCACGGTCGTATCTCAGCTGTTCGTCCTGGTTTCTCTGATTTCTCTTATTTGCCATTAGCATACGAAATGAGAGATAAATTAGAGAAACGGAGAGAACAAGCTTAGAAGCAAAAGTGAATTTTTTTACATGGACAAAGCAGTAAATAATGTTGACGGAAAAATGTTTTTAACTCGTCAATCTATCAATTTTATTCGAATCCATTTCTGACCTTGTCGTGAATGTGCTGTAATAAACACCAGTTCTGATTATCATTTCCAATATTTCATTAAATTGATATTGTCGTTTTACTTACTTTAGTTTGTGACGCACGTTAACCTACTTTAAAAACCTGTGCATATTACATAAATTTACACAATCTGCAGAGGTTTCTCCAAGTGGGATAAGTATCACCCGCAAACCAATTTTGTCTTTAAAAGTAACATACTTTTGCGTGCTTTAATGGTTTTACTTTTTCAAAAATAGATTTTGGTTCAGTAAAATCATCAAGAAACGACTATTTTTCCGCCTAAATGTGGGCTACACATTTGCAAAGGGTGCATTGGTCTTAACGTGAAATTTAGTGGGAAATAGAAGAAGATTAAAGTACTGTTTGTTGATCAGTTTTGTAATTTTCAATGTAGAGGTGACCTCTCCTGAGTATGAAAATCTCTCTCACACTCTCTTACCGGATACATGACTTGTCTTGAAACATGGTATGGAAATCCCTTTTTCCGTCCACTCGGGCTGGAAAAACCTGACGGTAAATAAGCTTTTGTCAGACTTGATAATATCCTGCCTACCTGATTCACTAGTATAGCTATCGAGTGGACTATCGCTATACTACAAAACTTCTGTTGTAAATCCGTCTTGTTTGGGCAAGAGAGTCAAAATCAAAGAGAAACATAAATATTTCAATACTGCGGTTGGGATAAGACCATTTCTAATCGACCTAAAGTCGCCGCAATGAAATCGGAGCAACCCCTCTAATTATGTATAATAACGTCTTATCTATTAATGGTTTCCGCGCTGCCCACCCTCATAATCGACATAATTTATTTACATTAACGCAGCAAAAGTCGCGCTTTTTTCATTGTGACTTCTGCAGGGCATATTAAATTCCGGTAACGTTATGCACCCTCGGAAATATCCAATAAATTTACACCGTTGGTTGGCTGCTTAATGCGCCGAAGAAATTACAGGCTTATGACTTTTATTGCTTCTGTCAAATGTAATAATAAACGAAGATATATTTACCATAGACAGACATTTGAGCTGTTTATTGAAAGAAAAATTAGAGCAAAGTAAATTGAAAGAATATTCCCTTGAAATGGTGTTTGTCTGCAACTCATATAAAAGCGAAAATGATTCCTTTGAGATTTAGCTTACACACAGTGTCATTACATTATACAGTATTATATATGAGCAGTTGAGTTCATCGAAAATGACATTCGTGAAATTGGAAATGAAAATACAGTATAAAAGCTAACATATAGGAAGCAGAAAGCAGAGTTCAAGCTAACACATCCTAGTTGATTATTTTGTGTGTTTGCTTTCATAAAAAAGAGATCGTTGCTAAAAGGCAAAGGTAAAAACGTGCAGCATAAAGGATACGGTTTGATGTCTGTAAATATAGTTTATATGCGAAACTTTCTCAAATTAACCGTCCAAGACAACTTTACAAGCAAAGAAACGAAACTAGAATAAATTTTGAAAATTCATCGTTTTCGCTCCAGCCAGCAGCGTAGAAGTGGTACAAATGTACTAGATGACATGACGATTCACCTGATTTATATTACTTCAATAAGTAAATATAGTGGCACCTTAACTAAGAAACATTTAACTTTTGATGCACAGAGGTAGATATTTAATGTCTTATGGGATGATTGAACATCTGTTACTGCTACTAACACACGTACATTTACGTAAGAGGTGAGAAGCAATTGACACTGGGAAAGGTGTAATGACACATAGACTCCGAAAAACCAGTTTTCATACCTAGGACCCGAAAAGTGCGACTTCGTCGTACTTTTTTTCCGTCCAATATGAGAAATACTATTCGTACCACGGACTAAAAGTCTTTTCAGCGTTTTCGATTCCAGACCTCGCCTTCGGCTCTGTCTGGAAACTTCTCACACGCTAAAAAAGACTTTTAGTCCTAGGTTCGAAATGTACTATTATATTCAGGTGGACCATAAACGCAACATTTTCTCTCCAGATAGAGAGCCAGAACGAAAACAGTTTTTCGCACTTTTTCATCCCAGTGACGTTTTTGGTTCGCCTGTATGAAAAAATACTTTCATCCGGTTAGTTTGTTCTTAGCATCGATATAATATAGAGCAACTTTATGCGGAAAGATCACATGGATGTAGGTATGTGTAACGTAACTTACGTTTTGAGAAAGCGCGCGAAATAATGTCATACAGATATTTGAAAATAATTGAAACTCTGCATTTATCAATTTCCTCTTTCTCTTCGTTTTGTGTTGTGATTCGTATTTTTTGCACTTATATGTGTCCTACACTGAGCGAAATTTCTTACATGCCATGCGTATATCATTCGTGCCCCCTGTTAAAAATGGTGGTAAGGTAGTTATACAGCGGGCTCGAATATAGTACGTGCGAGATGTATTTCGCTTTGACAGAGATTTAAATGAATTTTATTGAATTTACCTACGATTTACACCATATTACCCAGTTTATAGTAGTTGTTATACATTTTAGCAGTTATTTGTAACAAATACTTTAAATTAAAAATTGACTTCTTTGGGAGTTGAACCGGAGACATCTCGATCATGAGCCAACGATCTTTCTAATGTTGCAGTGCAGTAGTGTTGGTTGACATTTCTCATTGTCGAAGCGTACTTTGAAAGCCATAAACGTTTGTGGCATATAAGTTACACAGAGCACGTTATAACGTAACGCACAATATGGTGATATGTCGGTTTTTAACATAACTGAATTTAAGTTCATAAAGCACGCGTAATTAGCTTCGACTTGATGGCAATAATATAGTTGTGGACTTGGATTATCAAAATACCGGATAATCAATTATAGATAAATTCAACTTAAACAACTTTCTGATATGATTACGAAATGAAATTACTTTATAAAAAATGAAAGTATTTTGACGAGAATTTTTCTGATTTATTATAACTACAACGTGTTAAGAAATATAAATATGATACAAATCCAATGTCTAAGACCAACATCCACTATATACGTTTAAAATACGTGATGTGCGTTTAACTTCCGTCCCACTCGTAAGTTATTCATATTCCACGTATATCACCACAATACGTAACTCATGAATATTCAAATTTGACAATCGAAATACGTAACTACGCTTTCAACGTGTTCCACGTATAAAAAATATTGCCCGTGTATCACATACGTTAATGAAGTATATTCCGACTTCCCGACGAATTTTACACATACCCGGTGTATTGTATGAATTTTCTTTTTCTGGGTGTATGTTTCCGAAATTTCGTTCTTCTTGTCTCATTATCTACAGTATATTATATCGATGGTTCTTAGTCGACAATATCATAATTAAATCAAAAATACTCGAAAAATGTAAAATATTGACTTTGGCCAGTCATCAAAGTTCAAATAGAGATTTTCAAGTCAAATTACCATTACGCTAGGATTTAATGGATTATTCTATAACATACAAAATTGGCGTACTCTTCACGGAAGTGCATATTGCTTTTAAAATTCGGAGCATTCTAGAACTGGCGCTTCAACAAAGCCAATTGGATACATACAATTTCTGTATTCTACTGAAACACGGCGCTCTCTTTTTTCTAGACGCAATTATTTAATGGGTTATTAAACTGAAACTATAAACAAAAAACGTTTCTGATTTAACATAACATTGACCTTCAAAGTAAAATTCTAAAATTGATACATTTTCCCGTTACGTTTTCGTTACGTTGGTGCGTATGTTATAACCAAATCGGTTTTCCTTCACCGCTTGGATGCTAGTGTACGTTAATTCGAAGAAAAAGAAAAGCCACACCGAGTGTAAAACTGCCAATTTATATCTGGTTAATGTCAGACGCAGTCAGTATCGATAAATATATTCAAATTCCCATTATAGCGTTGTCAATTTCCCTGTATATTATTATAGTATAATCGCTCGCTGTATTTTGTCAATTCGGTTTATCATATTTAACCCTTCGTGATTCACCATAACAAGATTCGCTTTTTTTTTGAACTAAAGAATATCTATCTATGTCAAATGAAATTGAAAATGACGAAAACTGGATATATAATTCAAAGAAAAGTCCATAACATTTTCTTTCGTTTTTTATTTTGTTTCATTTTTGTATAAGCCACATCTGTGTTTTTGTTTCATACTTCTTTATTGTATCGTTATGTTTGGATTCAGGCTTATTCGCCGACAACAGTTCCAACGAAAAATGTTTTGGAAATAGATAAGTAAAACAGCAATCAACACAGTATAGTAGTTTCAATTGGTTTTACATACTTTTCAGTTCTCAATGTGGAAAATGGTTCTCTTGGGAAAACAAGAGAATTGCGTAAAATCTACCGTCCACAACAGATACGTAATAGTATCTTACATGACTAGGGATAAAAAGATGAAAAGTAGAGTTTTAGTGTGAATTTTGTTGATCCGAGGCGAAGCCGAGGTCAATAAACATACGAAAACGAGACTCTTCATTTTTATCCCGAGTTATGTAATGGATTTTACATGCTGAAGGCGTCGAAAGAAGTGCTTAAAACATGAAAAGTACGGTTTTCGACGCATATAGCATGTAAATAACTAAACTATTATGCTTCCTACTGCGGGACAAAAGTGGAAAAATGTCGACTTCGCCTCGGATCCACAAAATTCACATGAAAACGATAATTTTCATTTTTATCCACATGTAATGGATTTAACATACTTTTGAAACTTAAACCAATTATCTTGTTTTAGTTTTCCCAAGGTGTGTAATAAGCCACTTTCGACACTAGGTAAAAGAAAAATACGTGAAATCCATTACAGAACTCGGTAAAAAAATTTAAAAGTCACGTTTTTGTGTAATTGTTGACCTCGACCTCGCCTCCCATTATCAAAATTCTGAGGAAAACTAGACTTTTCAACTTTTATCCCTTATCCCTAACTGATTCTCTGATGAGTTCTACTAATCTCAATAAAACGCTTCCTTTAGCTCGAAAATATTTTCACCCATTTTCTAAACGTTGCTTTGGCATTATTTCTCTCATATTCTCTTTAATTTCACATACAAATCATCAGTTCTATGCGAGCCACGTAACACCATAATCATTTCTCTGTTTCTCAGCCACACATGATTTATTATAAAGTCACCAGCGGCTCGTATCAGCAATAACACACTTACAGTGTGGATAATACCACCTTTCCAGACTCGCTAATATGCACATTCAACTGTCCCGCAGGCAAGACAGATATTTTTAGACTCTAAGATGTGTAAATTTACCTGTCTATCGTATTTATAATTTGATTTGTGTCTGGGTGAACATTTCCGTTGTTGTTCGAGTGTAAGAGCCCGAAGCGCTTTCATATCACTTTTTCCATACCAAGACAAAAATTTCTTTGTTTGTAGGGAATTTTCTTTTTTAAAGATTTCCCAGCGAATGATTGAATGTGTTTTGAGTTTCGCGAATGAAATATTAGAATCGATGCGAGGGTATATTAGATATGGAAATACATATTTCTCGGTGACTTTTTTTTTTGTTTTTTTGATTTATGAATGCGATTATCTAAGTAGGTCGAAAAGAGACCAGAAATAAAGGTTTATGATAAACTTCCAGTTTGATACATCCAACGATATTTTATACGATTTCTCTCTGGTTCGTATGAATTCAAATATTTTCGAAAATTAGAAAGTTTTGTGTTAAATATAGCTGGAGTAAAACTTTTGATGTCGATGCAATTTCGTTATGGGCTATAGTCGACGTTAGAGTGTTTTCTTAAGTAGCGCTAGACAGTGAAAGAAACATCGTACCGTTCAGCATAAAATATTGGAACCTGAACTTAAATAATGTAAGGTTCATGGAAAAAAGCACATCACTCATGGAACAACAAACCAAAAGCATGATAATGGTTATTTATGACATCGAGTTCAAAGTAATGTGGAATTATGACACGAAGCATGTCAGCACTAGATAAACAAAGAATTCTTAATTCTCTTAACATATGCACAATGAACTAAAAGTAATGTGAGAACAAACGTTTTACTTCAGAAATCAATCAGCTGTGTGTCATATATATGAATCCAGTTTCCTAAGGGAATAAGGGTTTTTATCTCCATCTAGTGGAAGAAAGTGGATTTTTCTTCGTTGTTGGGAGAGAGTGGAAAAGCTGACAAAAATAATGGATGTCGCTAGTATTACGATATTTTTCTGTTCGTTTGATTTTATTTTATCAAACCTAATTTTTCAGTCCATTTAGCTTGTTCCAATGTAGACTCTGAGGTTCGTTTTATTCTTATTTATCATACTCGCTCCATGTTCTGACATATCACTATTGTTTATCTAGAAGGATAAGTAGGAAATCATTGACAAGTGCAACTATTCTTCCCTACAATGCATAAAAAACTTAATGCAAAAGAGATGCAAGTTTTTAAGATAGTAAACGTATGAAATTCTGAGGCAGTATTGTTGTCTCGTATGATAAAATAAGATATTGGTAAGCCGCGATTGTCGGTCTCATGTATTGATAATCTAATGTAATTGTCTAGGGAAAGTAATTTAAGGGTCGATGCATGTATATATGATGACGTTGAAGAAAATGATGATGGAAGGGCAATGGTAACCACTTGGACAACCTCAATTGCTACGAATCAAGGTATGATTTGCTAAAGAATACTAGGATTCCATCAAACTATGACAAACGATGCTAGCTTTCTTCTGGTCCGATATTGTTTCAATCAATTTTGTCGTTCATTGAAAGCGACGCGACTTGATTTAAATTAGCTGTGTTCACGATCGAATAAAAGAGCTATTCTCTCTTCTGTCTGTTAATTCAATTTACTAAAGAGATTTAAGCATGCTACCATTACCTCATGATACTTTTACCTTGCTAGCTGTCCTTGTTGTCTAGTTCACTTGTACTGATTTTATCAATTTAACTGTTTACGTTTAACTGTTGTAGCTCCTAGAATTGTAACGAATACTGGAGACACGCGGTGCATTAGTTTGAAAATGTGTTGACAAAATAAATGAAATTGAAATTTAAAACTTATATTTTGATGATTTTAAGAATACCAGAAGGGGTACGTCAACTAGAACATTGATTTTTTGCTACCGATTATGAAAGAAACGCCTTTAGTTTGTTCTAGATGTGTCCGTGTCGATATAGGAAACTAGTATAGATCCATAGCCACGGTGAGGCTAAATTTTTTTAAATAAACGTGTAAGTGAACATCTAGGTTTTTTTCATAAGTGAGTTGGGGGAGGGAAGTGCTGTTCAAGTAAACAAGTTTTAGCAAAATCCCCTTAGCTGTTCCTGAGAACCAGCACCAGCGTCAGCTAGGGCTTGTGAAACAGTGAGCACTACAGATTTACATTGGAATTGGTAGCATTTCTAAGATTTACAGTGTAAAAATTATGGCTCAGCTTTACTCAGTAATCAATAAATCAATAAATATTGATGAAAAAGTTTTGCATCGAGGTCGCTCTACTCGCAAATCTAAAGCTATCTAGAGGAATTATCTATTTTTACCTTTAAGAAAAACAAACACTTTAAATGTTTGATAGATATAAGAAAGCCATTTATTTGTAATGTCGTCTTGAAAATAGATAATTCCTCTAGATAGCTCTAGATTTGCGAGTAGAGCGACCTCGATGCAAAACTTTTTCATCAATATTTATTGTGCAGCATAAAGTATGGCATATTTGGTATCGTTGTAAAGCTGAGACTCTAAGCTACCATATAAGCAACCACATTGCCGGAAAATACTCATACTAGTAAGTTATTGAAGCGTCCAAAGTTCACCGAGGGTAGCCAAAAAATTCAATTTCTGAAAATGTAACAGAAAACTTTGATTAAAAAATTTTTTTTTGTTGTTCATTAGGATTTGCAAAACTAGTCTGGAATCATCATTCAAAGGCTTCCACGGTTGCTTTGTAAAGGAGATATCAGTCTTTTAAAATGGTGAAATTTTTACTTTTAGCTACTATTGCTCGATGAAGAAATTATCTAGAGCCATAATTTTTACACTGTAAATCTTAGAATTTGTCCCTCTACCAATTCCAATGTAAATCTTAAGTCCTCACTGTTTCACAAGCCCTGGCTGACGCTGGTGCTGGTTCTCAGGAACAGCTAAGGGGATTTTGCTAAAACTTGTTTACTTGAACAACACTTCCCTCCCCAAACTCACTTATGAAAAAAACCTGGATGTTAACTTACACGTTTATTTAAAAATTTTAAGCTTCACCGTGTAGCCCAAAATTAGTTCAGTTAATAGTAGAATTCTGAAATTTGGACCAGCAACATTAATCGTTGCCACCCTGATTCAAAAACGATTAACAGACTTGGAAAAAGTACCACCCATCGTCTACCACCCACTTTCGAAGTTGGGTGGTATATAGGCAAGTTTGACGAATTATTGAGATGGCCATGTTGTAGGTGCACTGCTAAAATTAGACTCAAATAAAAGGTAAAGGTTCAAAGTTTTTTTTACACAGCCAAAAATTTTCCTATATTTTCATTTTTCACTGAAATTTTCCGAATTTTATTCCAAAATGGTGATAAAAATGTAAAGTTCAAAGTACACACATCTACACTCTATAGGTAGCAACGTTAAGAGGCACCGGCACTAAGCTAAAATTGTAGCCTACATTTGCGTGTCTCGTATTTCCTTTTTTGTTAATATCTTTCCATCAGAATCCTTTTTGAAAAATGTACGACCGCAATGGGACATTGAACTTTTGACATTTTTTGTATTTTGATTAAGAATGTTATTGTAAACAAAAAATTGTTCTACACTATTACAGAATTTTCAAGTTTTGTACTTTTAATTCATATTTGAATTACGGCTACGACCCAAATTCAACCTAAAAGCAAACCTTTTTCGTGAGAGAATTAAGAAAAAATGACATGAGAAGAAAAGAGAGGCATATAGAGACGTATAGTCTTTTTTATGTTTGACTGATCCTTGAAAATCAGAAAACAATTAATTAAAAATATAAATGTTTATAATTTTGCGATAGTTTAGAATAATTTGTTGCTTAGAATAATGTTGTCTATCGAAATTATTGAAACTTCAGTCCCCCATTCCGACCGAGAGATCTGTTAGCTTTAAATAAAAATCAGTTTTGGTTGTAGTCGTTTGATCAGCTCTGAGAAACGTGAGCAGTTTAATGAAATTTTCATAAACTGCTCATTGTTCTCAGAGCTGGTCAAATTGCTGCAACCAAATCTATTTTCTGTTGAAAGCTAACACATTCGTGGTCGGAATTGCGGTCGTACATTTTTGAAAAAGGAATCTGGTGGAAAGATATCATCAAAAGTAAACTAAAATCCAGTATTTAAAAATCGCCCTAATGTATGCTTTTCGGCAAAGTAACGGTGCCTCTTAACAACTGGTCCAAATAATTTCAGAATTCTACTAATAACTGAACTATTTTTGGACCTTTACACTAGCATGGACCTATGATAAACCGTAACATAAGTAACACTTGGCTGGAGAGACCAAGCCGGGAAATTCTGTAAAGTTGTTTAGACAATGGACGCTGAACGGAATGCTATTACTGACTGACTATCCAATAAATTATTTATCTTCATAATCAAATAATTACGTTACAATTATAATATTGTTAGATATGTACAAACATTGCTTTACAGAATTAGATGTTCCATGCTTCCATGCTTCCAACGCACGAATCGTTATTTTATATTGAAACGACACACACGGCATGTAATTGAATTGGGGGCAATTACAAAAGACCTATGTGCGCGGAATAATATAGAGCGACATCGTAGAAAATATGTTCCCATATAAATTAACCAAAAAAAAGATGACAAAAACATTTGAATTAAATTATGTATACGTTGTTTGACAGGAGATAATTTGAAATGAAATTGTGAACTGGTTCGCAACAGGCTTATCAAGAAGCTTTTTAAGTGATTTTATAATCGGTTAAAGTTTCCTCGATTTTTATGCAAAACAAATCCTTAGGTATGAGTAGCCATAATTTTGTTTTCCCTTGATTGGTATCGGAATAGCACTGCTCTTGGCATTAACACATAGAAAATATTCGGAGCCTGATTAAATCACAGTCTATGCTTCTATCGTAAAGATGGATGACGTGGTTACAACGACGACAACAGTAAATGATGAGCTGTGCCTATTAGGCATTGCCTAATGTATTCTTATAGCAAAACTTATGTTTGAACAAATGAAGTTGAAGATTTTGCATAAATCTCTTGAAAATATTCGATGATGGATGATTGGAAGTTACCAGATTTGAACATAGTACTAGTGATATACTTGCTGTTTGTGACAGGTTAAGCTCTTATCACTGGAGCCTCAGCAGTGCTGTGGTATCTGTAATAAGTTATAATGT
Organism: Bradysia coprophila; assembly: GCF_014529535.1. NCBI lineage: Eukaryota > Metazoa > Arthropoda > Insecta > Diptera > Sciaridae > Bradysia > Bradysia coprophila. The sequence goes on from NW_023503293.1 coordinate 670,868, forward strand.
TCTTTGTTGGGGATCCGTCATCTATAACCATCGGCAAATGCTTTGCCCACGTTGTCTACTGGAATTCCATGTGTTTCAAAGAGCATATTAATCATAATAGCCCCAAGTTGTTGGAACGGAGCTAACACAATATGGACAATAATGGCATATCATTTGTTTATTTCTCTGAAATTTCACCGTCAATGTACCTTCGGTCAAAACTGCCTTTAACTAAGTGAGTAACACAGTACAGTGTAATTGATATTATTGACAAAGAAAGTACTAATTTGTGTTGGTCGTTCAGTCAATCCCATTCGAAATTATGCATAACAGAAATGGAAAACAAAAATGTGAGGCCCATTATTTAATCATCATCATCGTCGACGATTAACATTTGTGTATATATTGAGAACAGCTCTATACGAAATGAGTTCTGAATAATGTAATTACAACGTAGGTTCGAACCTTTATCGGACCATGTAAAATCCTCCTTTAAAGTAATCACATTATCTTCGAAACTGTTCCGACTTAATGTTGTAATTTATGTCACTGAAGGAACACCTAACATGAATTTTTTAGATTCATACAACAGCCACACCAACCTCGTTAAGGCCAGGTTATGCCTCCTGACATATGTGCGATATATCGGACCATAACCTGGCCTTAAGGCCAGGTTATGCCTCCTGACATATGTGCGATATATCGGACCATAACCTGGCCTTAAGGCCAGGTTATGCCTCCTGACATATGTGCGATATATCGGACCATAACCTGGCCTTAAGGCCAGGTTATGCCTCCTGACATATGTGCGATATATCGGACCATAACCTGGCCTTAAAGCATCCAATTAAAGTTTCTTATGACTCCAAACAATATAAATTGGGTTAGATTTTACGCTTACAATAAAAACGCCGGCACAAGGCAATAATGAATTTAGTAAAAAGTTTCCGTTCCATTCAATCTTACTGTGGGGAAGCAGGGGCGAACTGGCTGAAGGAATGACGATGCTTCGACTCATACTAGGAGTCATTACATTTCCCTGTTGAATTCGTTCCTCCTGAGTTCTAATACCACTGCCTTCTGAGTTCTAATAAAATGTAAAGCCCATTTAGTGAATTATGAAGAGAGGAAACGAAACGTCGTCTCGACTTCACTCCACAAAGTTACATTTGTAACAAAATCATATGCTGCAAAAAGTAGCACCGTGCTTTAGGTTAAACCATAGCACTGCTCCTAGATTGGAGGTTTAAATTTTACACTTACTAAAAAGTGTATTACGTAAATCATACTATAGCGTTAAGAGGCACCGGCACTAAGCTAAAATTGTAGCCTACATTTGCGTGTTTCGTATTTCAATTTTGTTAATATCTTTTCAAGAGAATCCTTTTTGAAAAATGTACGACCGCAATTCCGACCAAGAGATCTGTTAGCTTTAAATAAAAATTAGTTTTGGTTGTAGTCGTTTGATCAGCTCTGAGAAAAGTGAGCAGTTTAATGAAATTTTCATAAACTGCTCATTGTTCTCAGAGCTGGTCAAATTGCTGCAACCAAATTTATTTTCTGTTGAAAGCTAACACATTCGTGGTCGGAATTGCGGTCGTACATTTTTGAAAAAGGATTCTGGAGGAAAGATTTCATCAAAAGTAAACTCAAATACAGTATTTAAAAATCGTCCTAATGTATGCTTTCCGGCAAAGTACCGGTGCCCCTTAACCCAATATTTTTCTTTGAATCAGTGGCTCCATAAATTTGATAGAAATCAACCATTTTTCTATGAATAAAATTTGTTAATCATCATTTTAAAACATATGGTGTACAGTGAACATTTTACCAATATTTTTGATGGATTTGCTATCATCACAATTTAAAGTTGAATTATAAGTTAGAGATAGGTGAGGGCATACCAATATTTTTGCTCACAGCTAAAGTTAGATGTCCAAGAATAAAATGCTGAAGTCTCTTGCCCAGCCCTCAGTTACAAAAAAATCTTTGAAAAAACGTCGTGTAAAAGCTTAATTATTTGGTAACCACTAAATATGCAGGTTGATTTTACAGTCACACGTATGTACAGAAGTCCAGACAAAGATTCGAGGGGTACACTTTGTTGGAAGCTGAGCTAATAACTTGACGAGTTAGGGTGTTTCACAAATTGTCAAAATTTCATGAAAATTGTCAAAATTTCATGAAAATTCCGCCAATTTCCCGATTTGGGAGGATACTAAAATGTGACGTAATTTTAGGGTGTTGGATTGTATAAAAATGTTATTTAGCGTGACAAGTGGGAGGGGTATCGAAAAGTCCTAATTTTAGAGTAACGTCATTTGTCACACAAAACGATAGAAACTGAAGCCTCGTACGAAGGCTTTTTACTGCGTGAAATTCGTTTTCTTCATTTTATTAGTTAATACAAAAAATTCATTCATCGAAACAGATCTACTGTCTTCAGTTCATAATATTATTCAATGTATTATCTTTATTTATTTGAGCATGTTGTGCCGCAGGTTATGTTTCCATGTGATCTTTGGGAAGAATTTTGTTGTCCAACAAAGTTCAACTGTTTGAAACCAATTAGTAACTTAGGCGTCATTCACGAAGACGTCTGCTCTTTAGGGATGGAGGGTGGTTCTGCAAAAGCGTGACTGTAATACCTTATATGTGAAAAATGGTCAAAGTTTCACAAAAACTGATAAAGTTTTACAAAATTTGACAAAGTTTCACAAATTTTAACAAACATGTTTTCAGATAGAAGGCCCTGTACGAGTATTTGTATAGTATACTTCTGCGCCCTGTACCATGACTTTCCGGAGAAGCCTCCCAAAGATTTTGGTTGTATCATCTGTTAAAACATGATTCAATACACCTCAGACAGAAAATTCTTGGTTCAACATTATTATACCATTAAACTGGTGCCGACGTTTTATGAAAATGCCCATAACCTGCACATGTTTTTTTTGCAATTTAAACCCCATGATGTCCATTCAATGGACATTCCATTCCATGATGGGCAGCCCACTCATCTCTATTGCAAGTCTCCATTTCATAAATACTTCCGTGTCATTTGCTAATAAAGTCTGCACAACTCTAACACAGTTCAAACAGGACATGAAGTACAAATAATGTGAAAATGGTTTTGATACCTCCTTCGGCCAGATCTGTCTTCATGGATGTGTGCATGGGTGTTTTGCCTGCGTATGACAGACAAGGATGTCTCAGTAACAATAATAATATACGTTGAATAGGTTTAATGTACCTCCTGCGGGTATTTTATAAATTGCAGACCGTATTTCATTGAGATTATTTTTTTTAAATTAGATCGCATAAATCTACTCTTTTATGAGTTCGTTTTTTTTTGTTTTGTTTTATATCGCCGATATTACTGCTTTCTCCTTAAACAAGATTTCCAATGTTTATGGTTTTGTGGTTTATGGTTTCAGTGTTGTTGCTTTTTTTATGTGGTTTGAGCGCTTACACACAAGAAAAATTGTAAATTGTAAAATCGCACACATAAAACTGCTACGTACCACCATGAACATTGTTGCTTTTATATCAAACAAATTTCTTTCACCTCAAAAGGTTATTAGATAAGGTGTTCCATGGATGTATTATGGAAATTCAATGCATTTTAACAATGCACACACACGTTGCCTACCCCATATGTATAAAGCCAGTCCCATATAATTCACCCACCCTTATCACTAGTCGATAATAAAATATGTTCTCTCCGTTTATATATATATTCATTTCATCCACCAAATTGATTTTCCATTTTTATTTGCCATCATTTTCTTCTTCATCTCTTCTTTTTTCTTTCTTTTCTCTCCAGGTATCAGCCAACAACATTCTACTTCTGCACTTAGGAATCGTCGACTCTATTTTGTGTATGTTATTCTTGATATTCTCGTTGCCAAGTATTGCGAAGAGCGATGGAGCAGTTGTATTCGAGGCAATCTGTAGTGTACACGGATTTCTATTGACATTAATGCATCCGATAGCGCTGTGGACTATATGCTGTTTGAATTGCGATAGATATTATGCGATTGCTGCACCGTTGCATTATAGTGCCATTGTAAACACAAAGAAGGTATGTACCACACATCTAGTTTACACAAAGATGCAAGAAATTCAAGGTTTAATTTTATTTGTACAAATCGAATGACCTTTGTACAAATTAAATTCTTTTTTGTACACAAAAAATGACATTTTGTACTTAAAATTTCCATTTTGTACCATCCATTTTATACTAAAACAAAACCATTTCGTACGTAAAAATTACTTTATGAACACAAAATGTAATTGTTTGTACACTGAAAAATTGGCTGAAAAAAGCCACAGTGTACATAAAAAAAAACATTGTATCTGTATGAGCAAAATTGGCCACAGCTGAAAACATCAGAAAACAAATTCTATATCCAACTATATTTAAGTATGTCCGAGTACAGTCGAGTACATCGCGTATATTCGACTTAATCCTAGTATATTCGACTAATACGAGTATTTTCGACTACATCCGAGTATTTTCAAATATTCGACTATATCCGAGACTTTTCGACTGCATCCAACTATTCGACTATTCGATTGTATCCGAGTATATTCGACTATTCGATTGTATCCGAGTAAATTCGACTATTCAATTGTATCCGAGTATATTCGACTATATCCGAGTATTTTCAACTGTTCCGACTATACCCGAGACTATTCGACTGTATCCGACTATTCGACTGTATCCGACTATTCGACTGTATCCGAGTATATTCGACTATTCGATTGTATCCGAGTGTATTCGACTGTATCTGACTATTCGATTGTATCCAACTATTCGACTGTATCCGAGTATATTCGACTATTCGATTGTATCCGAGTGTATTCGACTGTATCTGACTATTCGATTGCATCTAACTATTCGACTATTCGATTGCATCTAACTATTCGACTATTCGATTGTATCCGAGTATATTCGACTATTTGACCGTATCCGAGTATATTCGACTATATCCGAGTATATTCGACTATTCGATTGTATCCGAGTATATTCGACTATATCCGAGTATTATCAACTCTTCGACTATACCGGAGACTATTCGACTGTATCCGACTATTCGATTGTATCCGAGTATATTCGACTATTCGATTGTATCCGAGTAAATTCGACTATTCAATTGTATCCGAGTATATTCGACTATATCCGAGTATTTTCAACTGTTCGACTATACCCGAGACTATTCGACTGTATCCGAGTATATTCGATTGTATCCGAGTATATTCGACTATTTGATTTTATCCGAGTATATTCGACTATTTGGACTTTTCCGAATATATTCGACTATTCGACCATATCTGAGACTATTCAACTGTATCCAAGTATCTTCGACTATATCCGACCGAGTATATTCGACTATATCGAGTAGCTTAGATCATATATCAAGTTTTATTGTAACTGGAAGATATAGAAATTGTAATTGGTTGTAATTATAAATCACTTGATCCATATAAGAACGTACACCATCGCAAATGTTAATAATGTTATTATTTTTATGGAAGAGTCAGCGCCGCAGGCCGTGAAGAAATTGAAAAAATAAAAAAGCGGGGTCGAGGGGCGGCAGCCCCCGCAGAGGGGGGTCAAGGGGGGAGTATCCCCCCTTGAATGTTCGGGGGATTAGCGCGCTCATTTAATTTTACTAAGCGAATCCAATGAATTAGCGGTAGCGATAGCGTCGCTAAAAAAGTGGTTGATGAATGCAACCTTGGGTACAATGTTTTTTTTTATGTACACTGTGGCACATTTCCGCCAATTTTTCAGTGTACAAACAATTACATTTTGTGTTCATAAAGTAATTTTTAAGTACGGAATGGTTTTTTTTTAGTACAAAATGGATGGTATAAAATGGAAATTTTAAGTACAAAATGTCATTTTTTGTGTACAAAAAAGAATTTAATTTGTACAAAAGTCATTCGATTTGTACAAAAGTAAATGAACCGAAATTCAATCGAAAATCTCGCTTGCATTAAATCAAATTTAGTTTCAAAATCTTTTTCTTTTCTCCATTTCAATGATTTTTCAAAGGTTTTGACGGGACTAATTTGTGGCTGGTTGGTTGCATTCTTGTTATGCATACCACCATTGTTCCATATCGCACCGTATCGATACAATACTGATCTAGGTATATGCGCTCCTCACTTTGAAATGTCTGGAACGTTAGTGTATGCACTCGTTTTCACGTTAATCACTTTAATCATTCCATCAATCCTAATTATCGGATGTAATATCAGAGTAAGTTCTTTGGAACTCAATTTTTCTTCGTCAAATTTCTGACTAAATCTTTCCATCCATTCTCTCCTCAAGGTTCTTATGATTGCACGTTATCATCGCCATCGAATTGCTGCCGCTATATTCGAAGTAACATTGTCAGCTCAAGTAACCGTCACCCATCAAAGAAATCCATTCTTCGTTCCTCTATCTGGTCAAAAGCTTCGATCACGTAGTCCTGTGTCCACCGTTCTGCAATTGATTGGCTCATTCCTGGTTATATACTGTCCGTATTATATCACCATTCTTTGGAACAGTTCTATAGCATCCCTACACAACGGCAATGTGCCGAAGAGCTTGGAAATAAACCGGTACATATTGATGGCAGTTTCGACGTTATTGACATGTTCCTCGACGATAAACGGAATATTGTATGGCTTGAAAAGTAAAGTTATGCGAAAGACATTCCAGAATTATTGGCGCAAAAAGAAAACTAAAAATGAAATCAATCACGAAATTCAAGCCCGTACTCCTTCTACTTGTGGCTCACGCCGGCCATCGATAACCACACTTGGAGTACTTAATCGTCCCATTCCGCAGCGACGACTCTCTGAAACACTATTCCACGCGGACAAAAATAATGGCAATCAAGAGAAACCATCCATGAAGCGAATTGCATCGGAATTGTCGTGGCGACCGACGAGTCTCACGTTCGCTGATCTCAAAGAAATCGAAGGATCCATACCGCACACAGCCAGCTGTAATACGTTACAAATACCACGCGTTGACAGTGAACTCAGTTCGGAAGCTGACCTGGAAATGTATGACAACTTGAAGAATTCATTCAGGCCGACCCTTAAAAACTGCAATCCCAGACAGGCCGTTAAGCCCACTCCGACTAATAATGCCAACAATTATCGGAATAGTTTAAGCACTGCAACGGCATTGTTGCACAAAGTTCTTAAAATCGAAATAAACGATCATTCGATGCATTTGGACAACGACGACCAGTTGAACGATGATAACAACGCAATTAAATCACCGCGAATTCTAATAACCCGAGCATATTCTGAAGACAGTGTAAAATCTCCGACAATGCCACACATTACATTTAAGAAGACGGCCAATGTTGTTGTAGAATATCAGTGGCTGAATGGTCAGGACGATGATAAAACCAGTGACAGTGAAAATGATTCGAAAATGTTGGAAACGACCAGCAATTCCACGACCACATCGAATATGTCGACACGACGTTATTCGTCATTGGAAGACGCCAGTTATGGTATGCATTCAGATGCAGATCCGAGCGAAGAACAATTATTGCTTTTGTCGTGGCCAACAACTCGAAAGAAATATACAGTACAAACGCACAGAGCTTATAAAGGACAAATTATACGACCAAATCCACTGTTTACCGATAGATGTGAGAAACCAGATGTTGTTCTTTAATGTTAGTTGTAAATAAATTAAATGAAAAAAAATATTTTTAGAAACAAACCAAAGAAAAAAATAGAAAAATTAAAAATGAAAAAACAAACCAAAAAAAAAATTAGCGAAAATTAATAATTTATAATTGTTAATTACATAAATAAATGGGCCAACAATGTTTTATGTGTCACAAGAATATTATATTTATGAGGAATATTAGAGAGATATGCAACAACAAAAAAAAAATAATGAAAATAAACTAAAAATATATTATATGTTTACAAAAGACGTAAAAAAAATTAACGGTTTTATTTCACGAAAGTCAAGAAACACGATAGAAGATGATAGCAGACGCGGTAACGTTCGTACGAACCAGTAGTCCAGAAGGGAACCAAAAAGAAAATCTCAAAATCCAAAATTTCCAGAACTTGTAGACATTGTGACACAAGCGAGGTAATAGAATTTTTGGAACCAGCACCTCATTAATCTAAAAAGTACAAAAAGGAACTTGAAAAAAAAAATCTCAAAAAATCCTACAAATTCGTCGACTTGAGCTGGAATGATAGTGGACTATGTGAGGTGGTGGAATTTTAGGGACCAACACACTACCACCTCAATAATATCAAAAGTCCAGAACCCAAAGAAAACTGTACAAATCCTTCAACTTCCTAGAATTTTTAGTGGTGTGGGGTTTTGGAATCTAAAACTCTAAAAAAGTCTCACAAATCTATCAAACTCCTCCAATTCTTGATCAGGTAAGAGAAGATAAGATAAGATAAGATAATCATTTATTTAGCTAATTTTCTATTATAAACACCACATAAAATCATAGAAAAAAAGGACTACAGCAAAATTCACACTTCTTAGTCAATTTCTGATCAACTTTTGTCTCCCCTTAAAAAATCACAGATTCATACTGACGTCTTTCCAAGAACTCCTCAAATTGATAATGATGGCCTACAGTCAATAACGTTCGATATTTGTTTGATTTCAGTATATTTAGCTTATCCTTCTGCCGACTCTTTTGACAGTTTTAACGTTTTAGTACGTTTTCTCTCCCAGCAGCAAAAACACTATCCCATCAAAAAAGAAACCAAATCGAATACCGCAAATGCATTTAGAATCTCAATAACCGAATGGTTAGAGGGGTTGCTCGATAAGGATTGGGTTTTGGTGTCGGTGGTTCGAAATTCGGTCAGGGCAGAATTTTTATTTACGGTTAATGGTTCAGATGTTCAGAAGGAGTGGTGAAAAGTAAATCCATTTTACCACTAGTGACGAAAAGCATATATGAAAATCCATTTCACCACTAGTGGTGAAAAGAAAAACAAAGAAATCCAGAGAAAGACCCTTCGATCGCCACCCAAATCACGCATGAAAAAGTTCAGTTTTCGCAGCGCAGTTGCAGAAAATAATTATTTTTGAGTGCATCGTTATTGTGTTTAAATATTGAAAAGCAATTAATTAAATTTGGTTTATATTACAACGGCAGTTGTAAAAATTCACTTTCATTAACTCGGCGCGTTCACTGGGCAACGCAACAAAATAGAATTTCTGTATTGTACTGCTGGGAGAGAAAACGTACTAAAACATTAAAAGCTATCAAAAGATGTGACGGAAGGATAAGCTAAATATATTGAAATCAAACAAATTTCGAACGTTAATGACTGTATGGAGGATGGTGGAACTTTTTAAACCATCACACTACCATCTCAATAATCCTAAAAGACCAGAAGTCCACAAAAACCTCATAAATCGTTCCCATACCTCGAACCAAATAGATATGTAAAATTCACTGATGTCCACTGTACGTGCACAATCCAACCAGTCAATCGATTTTCTTAAACATTTTTTTTCACCGATCGGTGTAAGTCAATACATCTCATCAGCATACGAGTGTCGGTTAAACAGATTTTTTGAATACATAAGTTTTTTTCATACCTAGGACCTGAACCTAGGACCATCCCTAGGACCATATTCTCCGTCTAATATGAAAAATATTATTCGTACCACGGACTGAAAGTGTTTTTTAGCGTGTGAGAAGTTTCCAGACAGAGCCGAAGGCGAGACTTTAGTCCTAGGTATGAAATGTACTATTTTTTAGAAAATCCTTTAAAGATTTTCAAGGATTTTCTTTGTTGTCGAGAATTTTCTAGTTTTCAAAAATTCTTAGAAGTGTGAGGATTTCAAAACTGTGAGTATTTTCTCCGTCTTTGCAGGATTTTATTTCTTTTTCAAGGATTTTTGGAGGTAAGTTTGGCGAAAATGATTTTAATTTACTTGTCGTGTGCTGAAAAAATCTCATTACAATACGTGTAACACATCATGCTTTGTGCCAACCGAGAATTGAAATAGACAAATGCCCAAAAAATCATAATTTACATGGTAAACAATCACTCTTCAAATTTGATCGATCACATTGCTTTGCATTTTCTAAAACGAATGTTGTAATAACTCATACAAATTCCATACTTTGAGTGTTGAAATATCCCATCAAACGGGTGCTGAAATAAGTCACTTTACAACACTAAAATGAGTGCTGAAAAGAGTCGTATTTCAATTCTCGGTGGCACAAAGTATTTTTCAACGCTTTCCAAAATTTCCAAAAAAAACGCCAAAAATTTCGAAATAAAGGGAACGTCCAAAAACCGAATTTTTCCACAATTTCAAGCGGTTTTGGCAACTCCTGAACTCAGCCTTTGCTTTTAGCTGACTCAAATATTTTTCAGGGCATATGACATCACCGTCCAATCTTTCGAGCCAGCAGTTCTCCTCTGAAGAAATAATCTTGACTTCAGGTAGCCAGAGTGTTTAATATCGACAATATTATTGTGTTCCCTGGCCTGTTGTGTATAAATTAATACCATTTAAGAAAGTTGACAAGTAAATTAAAAGTCATTTTGGAGCCGATTTTGGTAGGGATGTATTTGGGGTGATTTTGAATTTCGTTCTCTGATTTTGAGCTAACCCAACAGGAGGCTTATCCCCAATATTTTTATGCCGATCTTAGTTTCTTCCCCTGACCTTTCATAATTACTAGGAGGATTCGAGCAAATCCCACAAACGAGCCCACAAAGTGTTTTTTTGACCACCCTAATTTGCAGGAATTTATGAATTGATGCTAAGCATCAAAACACCATCAAGGGCATCAAGGGCCACAATATTATGATTAAAATGAACAGATTCAGAATGTTTTATCTTGTTTATTCATATTTTCATAGATACAAAAGTTATTTAGAATAAAATACAAAAATATAAAACATGTAAAATGTAAAATAATATAATAATAAATGTAAAAACAAAAAAAAAAATATTTATATTTATAAGACATTAAGTACGGGGTGAATAATAGATGAATGAAAAGGTCATTTGAATTGAATTCCTTTTCCCGAGTATCAATGAAATAAAAAATAATAATTTGGAATGCAACGCCTGATTTCATTGATTCGTCGCTTGATAGAAAAAAAATTGAAATTATTTGTTTTATTAGCAGGACTTATTTTGGAAAATTTTAATTCTGAAATTTTTTTTCGGAATTATTCAGAATCAAAAATTCTCTAAAACAAGCCCTGTTTCTTGGTTATTAACACCCCAAGCCCAGACTTTGTAACTAGACTTTTACTCACATTTCAAGTGTCGAATGCGTCACAACACGTTGGTTGTTTACGGGACGGTTGGAGTGCCGCACGTGGAGTCCATAGAATATAGAGTCCACATGAACCACAGTCAAAGTAGATTTTTTTTTTCTCGCCAGCGACCAGCTTTACCATTCCCTTTTGCGTGTTATTTATACACGCAAGAAAATGTATGATTCCGGGAATTATAGATTGATTACGATTATGCAAATTATGCTATTGACTAATGTGGAACATATAAAAATTATATCGCAGCAATTTTAACTATATATTTACAGTAAGTATAATCATACTTGCTGTGAAGTTTTGAAGTAAATAGATTCAACGGATTTTGCCTGAATCGTACATTCACCTCAAGTAAATGAAAAAAAAAAAATCTATGTAATTCACGGAACCATAGTTTTCTGTGCACGTTTATCAAATGGCTGATATTGTCGGGATGGATTTTTTTTATATTACGAACTACACTAACAGTAAATTCCAAATTACCGGTTGCATTCTTATGACTGTTGTCAAATCTTTTGCGGACGGTTTCTTAAAAAATAACAAAAAAAAATTCAACGAAATAAAATTTGCAACTTTCCACATTGAACCAGGGCCTACACAAAGAATCTGTCGTGAATAACCAAAATTTTATTACATGAGAATTAACAAAGCTCTCATTATCCTTAACCAAAAATAGTTGGGACAAAAGTGCATTAGATCCACAGCCCGAGTATCTTTTTTTTGTAAAACAAACTGAAATGTCTGCGTACCACCAAGGACGTGAAGTACTAAAACTCTCTTTGAAAATGAGTAGAATTATTAATAACGCGACAGTAAACAAAGGTGTCGAAGAGACATCACTACCTGTTCCTACACACAACCAAGGCTGTAGACTTCGTAGTAAAAGGTAAGTTCTTCAATAGATGTGGAGTGAACGATCGAAAATATTGCAACTTTTAATTCAACTAAAGCGAGAAATCAAAGTAATGTTCTAGTTCATGGTATGTAAGGTAAGAAAGATCAAAACTTGTTCCGTTTCAGAGTAGCTGTGGTACAGTATTATTTGTAAAATTATGGAAGTACTGAATTTACTGAAAAAATTGCAAATTCTACTATCGAAAATTTTCGATAAATTTCGTTAAACAAATTTACAAATGAATTGTCTTCCTGAGCTCACGGCAAAGTTTAATGTTTGCTTTCCACTCACCAAAAAAGTAATCCAAGTGAAAGACAAAATTGAATTTTTTTCAATTTTTGCCTTGTTTACTTGACAGCTTGCTCTCTCACGGCTCTCACACGGATTAATTTTTTGAGTGGAAATCATACTTAAAGCTGAAATAGCAGTCACACCGTTCATTAAATAGCCCATCTGTTTACCTGACAGCTAAACAAAAGACGGTGAATCAAAATGAATTTTTGAGAGACAACAGCACTGATTTCTACTTACGGAAAAAGCACTCCGTTTTCTATCCGTTTACTCTTTTAACAATAGAAAAGAGGCGTGGTTTTTTTGTAAGTGGAAATCAAGGCTAAGTGGAGATAAAATGGAATCGTGTTCAATTTATCCAACGAGCAGACAATCGTGTAGTTCGTGTAACAAGCGAATTTTCTAAAAGAAAACCCTCTGAAGATTTTCAACCATTCGAACGACATTTTCGTTCAATCGCAAGTATTTTAAGGATTTTACTACACTGAAAAAAAAGAGAGTTGAAAATCTTACCTGCAGCAGGTAACTTTGTCTCCAGGTAATGTATTTTATCTGCCGCAGCTGTATTTTTTGTATGAGACACTACAGCTGTGACAGCTATTGTAGATTACCTGGAGACAGAGTTACCTACAGGTAAGATTTGCAACTCTTTTTTGTCAGTGTATGTTTGTCGAGGTTTTCCTTAAAATGTAAAGGAATTTTTTGAGGATTTTCTTAACAAAGGATTTTTATTTGCGTGTAAAAGGATTTTATATGTTTTTCTGGTTCTCGAATTTATCCGGTGTTTACTTTATAGCTATACGCAAACAGGGTGAAAACACAGAGAAAACACAGAGAAGACAAAGAGTTTTTTTTTCAAACGTGGGAAGTGTGGTTCCAGCTTAACTGACCCAACTCATACGAAAATAGTCGCCACAACAACACCAAATTCGAAATTTTTCTGTTATGGCAACTCTAAATTTCACTTTGTAGGTTCAGTTATTAATGAAATATTTAAAAATCCGCGCCGCAATTCAGTAAATCGTACAAAATTTAGGACGAATTAGAACTTAGACTTCCGTGCGAGGTTCGAATCGTAATAAAATGTCAATTGGTCTCGGGATATACACATTCAATGTTAATGATACACTTTAATTAGAAGAATTTGAAGGAATATCTGAAAGGAAGCTCGGTTATACTTCAATGCCATTAGCCATTTTTTTTATAACTAAGGCACACATCGTTTTTGTTTTGCTATAAAAAAGCTAACTCTACTTGCGCGTTCAACATGAAATTTTTTCTCTTTTTCCGTTTTTGATTGAGTTGATATTAAAACTAAAAAATAAATATTTTTTCTTCAATTTAAAAATTAAATAAACAAAAACAAACAAAAGTTAATTTTGTCTACAGCCATGCGTGAAAATTATTTATGAAAAAAAAGAAATTATTTTAAAGAAAATAAAAAAAATCGTTTACCTCCGCTCTGTGTGATAAAATATTGTTTACCTCCTCTGCCCACCCCCACAACATCATTGCACAATGTATTCTTTGTAGCTTCGCATCGATTTCAATTGCTTTTTCAGTTTGGCCACCAAGTCAGACGGCTGCACCAATATCGATATGTCTCGACCGACCGAATTCAGTCTGTCTTTCACTTCATTGTCTTTAAAAAATAAATTTAACGGACGACCATTGATTTCGGTTAGCACCCAAAATGTTAGCGACAGACCATCACAGGATTGTGCCTGGGCGAGAACAAGAAATACAAAAAAAACGAAACGATCAGTATCAATGGACGGATTGAAAAATAAAATAAAAATTGATCACCAACCTTAGGTGGAAGACCGTACCGTGCTGTGGAATGGTAGGGAAAAGAGAAGAAAAATATTTCTTGTTAAAATCGGTTCAATTCAACGTCGACAAATCGATTTTACCTGATAGACTCTTCGGCACAACATCAACTATTGTCGCAGTATTCCCGTCTCTAATCAATCCTAAACATTGGCCATCCATTTCTCGACGAATGGCGTACACTCGTCCGAAAGGAACCCGCCTTATGATCAATTCAATCTGAGTAACAAAAACCATAACAGTTAAACCGAACACATCAACGCTGACTGTTCATCTCATTCACTTACATACAGTCCGGGAGCATTTCGAATCACACGCGTTGCTTCGGACGATGTCGATATGTTTATGCCTCCGATCGAAATCAATTGGTCGCCGATGTGTAACGCATTGTACAGCATCGGATGTTCTTTCTGCTTCCATCCACCGACCCAAACGCCACCGAATGCGTCGATCAATGCAATTGAACCGATACAATCCTTGCGACGCAACTGTATACGAACGCCGCCCGGATGAATCATTTCGCGTCGCAATTGCATGACTTGTTGTTCGCGTAATGTAAGCCTAGTGGAATGTGATGTGTTTTCGGGGCGGAATGGTTGGGGAGCGGGTTGCATACGATTTCGCGATTCTGCAATAAAAATTTGTGGTGAGGGAACGTAGCCGGACGTTCGAATTAGTTTAATGAATGCCTATGGGCCACAGGGACGATAATCTTTCGATTACCTGTCCAACACATTTGGTTTGCGTTCGAAATTGCTTCGAAACTCACCGTTTGTTGGAGCAGTGCTATTCACATTATTATTAACGGATCTTGACCGTGCATCGGATGTCGACGAGCTCCTTCTCCTCTGTTCGTGAGATTCATCGTTTGTTGATTCGTTATTGGCATTTTCGGCGTGAGTTTCGTCCTACGAAGAAAAATCATTGTTCGTTGATCACTCAACATGTTCGTGCCTTATTACACGCGAAACTTACGTTCTTTACTGGCTGTCGTCGTTCGTTACCCGAATCTTTGCGACTCTGCCGCGATATGCACGCTTCTGTGAGTCCACGCGTTAAAAATTTCCTAATTGCTGGCAGAGGTGACGAAAGATTCTCTCTCGATGAGACGGGCTGCTTTTTGTTGGCACTACTTGGAATGTGGTTCTTGTTGTGATTGGTAGCAACGACAGAACTGCCTGCATTATTTAACTGTACAATATTCTGCGTTCCGGCAGTTGATGTTGAGGCAACAGCCAATTCCTCCGACGATGGTGCATTGTTTTCCTTATTCGTAACGGTTTCTTTGTGAAGATTGATTCGGTTCACATGCAACTCGTTCTGACTAGACGATTTCGGTTGCTGTTTCGCTACAACCATTTTCGACGATGCCATCTGTCGACTATCTTCACTCGCTTCGGTGCTGGTGGATGGTGTGATAAACACTTGTTCATAATGCATTGAATTGGTTGGTTTCTCATCACTGCCAATGGGTATGTTTGTCACAGCGCCAAAACTGCGGACGGAAGGCGAAGTATCGGCAACACTGGATGATGATTGCGGCTGGGATTCGCTACGATGGAGACCTTGTTTGATGATCTTGCCGTAGCCAGTTGCCAGCGACGTTGCACCGGAAACTTGAACGGTAATGTTTGTCTTGCCCTTAACCGGCAGATTGGTGCCGGTTGTTATGGATGGTGGTGGTGAATAATTGGACGGAATGATTTGGACGTTGCTCCGAAAATTGTTGTCGGCTTTTTCGATTGTCGAGTTGAGTGTCGGAAAGTTAAAAATTTCCTTTGATGTTTTCGTCGACGAAATGGGACTGGACACTTGAATGATTGTAATGTTAGTTGTGCCTATGTCATCGGATAATGTGGTTGGTATCGCAGATAGAATTTGAGGTTGAACAGCTAGTCGTTTCAGCTGGTTTTCGCGTGATGAAATTCGTGATGTTTGCGGTCTGCGAAAAATTCAAAATTCAATTTCGTTCCTTCAACTGCGAAAACACAATCGTCTTACCTCGGAATGACCAACGGTTCGTCCTGATAAACAGCTGATGGTGTTGACGAACTACTGCTAGTTTCTGAAATTTTTTGTTTGATTTGATTGAAATGAATTTTGAGCACCAAAGTCACCACAATTACCTCCATCATTTTGAAGAAGCAAATCGGATGAATTCTGCATTGATGCTGTGGATGTTGACGCGCAGGTGTTCGGATCGGCCAAGACATTATCCGAAAATGTCTTGGCCAACGATGGTAGATTGTCGACTTTAGGAAATAATTCCTTCCGGTTTTTCGCGGCACATTCGTGCATGAAATTTAAATCAGATAGTTGACTAGATCCGGTTACAGCAGGCTCATCCTCGAAAAAGAATGCATCGTCAATGGATCCATTCGATGAATTTGAGCTTGACTGTATGTTGGACAGTTGACTACTGTAAGTGGACACGGGATTCGAGAGCATATTCATCAGATTCTGCGTTAGAGTATTCGACATTGCTGTGACTGGAATGGGTGAAAAGGATGCTGACGCTGACGATAATGATGGAACACACGACGTCACTTGTGATGATGGAGACGTTGTCACTGTAGATGTTTGAGTAGTTGGTGATGTTATGGTTGTTGTAGAAACTGGCGTTGAACTCGGTATTGACGGTTGAATAGCTCGATTACTGCCGGTTGTGGAATGTGATGACGGACTAGCCGATGCAATTCGTTCGATTCCTGGAACGATCGCTGCCGGAACGGGAGGTGGAGCCGGTAACGGTGATGTAGGATCGCGAGTAGGTAACAGTGGTGCACGAATTTCCGGTAATTTACTGTACAGATTCTCTCTGGGCGACAGAATTTTCATTTCTCTCAATTTCTGACGTAACGTGTCGACCCATTCTTGCATTATTTCCCTGTAATTGATTCGATTTTCGGTCAATAAATCTACGCAATTGAGGACATCATAAAACACAACAAAAAAAATCTGGTATCAGAACATTTACCAGCTGGCAGCGTTGAATCGAACCACATCCGAGGCTAAAGTGATGACAAATTCATATTCCTGTTCCGACGGCACCAGAGCATGTGAAATGTGCAGTGTTGTTTGCAAATTGACCGTCCATTCGGGTATGTGAGAACCGGCCTCTCTCATGTCAACATATCCCTCTAATGTTGCTTCGCAATCATCGTGCACACAGAACACCACCCACGAACGATCAGATTTCTAAAACAAAAATTATGCACTCAAGTAGAACCACACACATAGCAAATTGTTGTTCGTAATTAATGAAATATATTTCTGTAATGAGAAAGTTTCTCTCGGCAAAAATTATTAATTACGACCAGCGTCTTGGTCACCGTTTACACCATGCACGCAAAAAATTTAGCATTTATTTTAAACGACACACATAAACATTCGTCTGTTCAAGATAATCATCAGAAATTTACCTTGGAGCCTGAACCAACTGTTATCTTTTTATTGTCAACTGTAAGTCTTTTCAGCCAAGTATTTTTATGAATTTCTCGGAAAAGTGTTCCTCGAGTTTCCATTGTGTTGAAGTCATCAAAAAATTCATTTAAAATTGAATTATTCCAAGCAAGAATTGCTCAAAATTTACAAACTTTTTTTTCTCTCTTCTATTTAAAACAATGCAAAAAAAATATTGTAGAATGCCAACACTCAAAAACTAAGGAGGACAAAATTGATCTACTTAAGATTGCGAACGAATATTGGCGATATTTTAATAAACATTTGATTTAAGTTAGAAATTGTTTGTTACGTTATATTGCACTGGTTTTGCTAGAATCACTTTAGTAACATAAATAATTGCATAATAAAATTGGAAAAAGAAGCATTTAAATTAAAAACATCACAAAATATACAAAAACCAAACGTCAAATGCGTCAAATTAAAGCGAATAATAGAGATCGAATTTTAACGAAAGAATACCGAAGTGAGTGTGTTTAAACCCATAGAAATGCCTTCACTGGGGAAATATAACAAAAAACTAATCGAAAATCGTTGTTAAAGAGATGGCGCGATTAAATAAATTCAAATAATAGGCCACCAACATCTAGTGTAAAATCATATATGAATGAGAGATATTACGACATGTAGAAGAAAAACATAGGCTAAAAAAACCTCAGTTGGTCACACTGATTTTTAGTTAGTGTTCCCAAAGTATATAAACATACTGAAGGTAATGCAAATGATCAATCGCCAACGGCTAATTCCATAGGTTCTGTGAACATACGCAACTCTTTCACTCTTTATGTTTGCTCCATCACATGCAATCGCACTCTACGTTATGCATGTTCACAAAAATGTAGCTGGTGCCTTTTGCATCTATCGCCAAAAGTGAAAGGGGTGGATATAGTCAAAATGTAACGTATATATAACTCTGGAATTAGTAGCTAAACTTTTTATAGAGATGTTTCTGACAATCAGATTTGTACGAAAATCGTACCGTTTTTTCGTTTTCATCTTAGATTTTCAAACAAGCCTGACTCTCAGAAATATCTCTATAGAAAATAGAAAATTTTAGCTGTGCTGTGACCAAGCAGAGCTTGGCAAAGATCATAATTATAGTTGATATTCTCAATGAAAGTAAATGGATAGGTATGGCCAAACGTTCAAATTTGTTCTAGCCGGAGCACATACGGATTTGCATGGCGCCACCTCAAACGAACTCATTTCTAGTGGAAATTTGCACTAGAAATGAGTTCGTTTGAGGTGGCGCCATGCAAATCCGTATGTGCTCCGGCTAGAACAAATTTGAACGTTTGGCCATACCTATCCATTTACTTTCATTGCATACAACTTTGCACACAGGCGGCGTAAGTCACGAATATCACTGAACTGCATAAAATCTGCAACGTTAATAATACCAGCAATGAGATAAGACGACCGAGCAAAAGATTGCAAGATTGTGTGGACGCGTATACTAAATCCTTGGCGGTCGTGGATAGGAAAAGACTGACCGAGGATCGTTACTTAATGCGTGGCGTTATAGTAAACAAAATCCGTCACTATAATTTGAATATGCTGGTTCGAGGTTTCAAGTCAGATTGTTGAAAGGTATCAATCTTTACATAGGAGAACTTAGGATTCGAAATTCGGTGGAATTAGCGACATTATTCATATCTCTCCATATTAGAGAAGGTGGTACGTTATTTAAGTCGATTCTCGTAAATTCTTGCTTAAAATTTTAGCTGGACCACTCATACAAACAAAAAAGTTTTGTTCTTGTTTATACGGGTGAAATAGTTCCACGCACACGCATATCAGGACTAATAAGCAGTTACAGTTTTGTTTGTATTAGTATGATGTTTGCATGAAAAACAGCTGAATCAAATTCTTGTCTAAATTTCACTCACGTCCTCTGTATGCTTCGAATTATAGAATTTCAAAGAAAAATCTGAAATTTTACCACGAAGGGGAACAATTAGAAATCTACTCGTATTGAAATGACTCCGAATTTCAGTTCAATCGCTCATTACTGTACCTCTCCTGAAATACAGCAATATGTTTCTCAAATACAAATTGTATCCGAATAGGTCGCGAAAGTCGTTGTTTGACAAGGTAGTATAGGTCAATTAGCAGATTCTGGAAATAACGAACTTTTTGTCGAACAAAAATGACTCAGAGTCTGAGTCTCAGACTACAGATTGTAACTTTCGATTGAATGTTCAAATTTTAAGCATTCGAGGACACCTCCGTTTTTACTGTCTTTGGTATTTAGTCAAATTCAATGTGATATCCCCGTCTTTCAAGCACAATTAAACAATCTCTCAATTAAACTCAAACCTCTCTATAACCTTACCCAAATTTAAGAGCAGTTCATTTGCACATACACAAGTAAACAATCAATGCATTAATCACACAATAAGTATTTCTGCAATAAGTAATTGTTTCCAAAAAAAAGTCATGCTCAGAGTGATATTGACTGATGAAGAACTATATTCTAACACGGCAGCGACAAAACTTGTTTACAAACTTTTCGAGTAAGAAATATTTGGTGTCGTAAAGAATGATGTTGTCATTCGTTGTGTAAATTTTTGAAAATTTCGATTACACACAAACAAAATGTGGATCGAAAAGTGCCAAAGTGATAAATTGGGCAAATGCCCGGGGCACCCGAAAAACAAAAATGACACCCGAAGCCCATAAAAAAACTGGCGCCCGAAAAAAGCGACAAGAACAAAATAGTCATTTTCATGCTTCGGGGCCGAAAATAAGGACAATTTTTCGAATTTTCTCGGGTTTCCGGCCCTCTGCATGAAAACTCACATGTGCACCTGTTTGGGACGGTTGATTTAAGGCACTTTCGCTTGTAGACCTCACTTCGTTCGGCCTACAATCCGCGAAATTGCCAAAAATCAATCTTCCAAAACAGGTACACAAATGTATTTATTTTTTAAAGTGTCTGTGGCGCTCACGGGGTAACTCATTATTTTTATCGGTTGATTATCTGTTATCGATAACGACGACAAAAATAATGACAGGGCCCGGGTAATATGGTCCTTTTATGAAAATGGATGTTAAAAAAATTGAAGCGCAAGATTTGAAATCAATCGATTAAGTATACTTTGATCGATGGAAGTAATAGACCCGATAATAATACTGGACGGATAAACTATTTCATTATTTCAGATTAAAATAAATGTGACTGGAGCGGCGTACAACGGCTAGATGAAGAATCTAAATCAGTTAGTCGGATGGTTTGTAAAAAAAAGAGTAATTGGCACAGTATCGACTTCAATGTGTCCTTTCAGGTATCAAAATAATATCAGCAAATATGACAAAAATAAGTGGGATAGTTCCGTGAATAATCAGACAATAAACGCATACGGCAAATATCCGAAACCCAACAAACAAAAGCCTGAATTAATTGATGTAGACACGTTGGTAAGAGGTAAACAATTTTGTGTCTCACAGAAATTAAAGTCAAAAAGACTGGGAAATATTTCCGTTTTCTTCATCAGGCTCATCATACACCAAGGCTAAAACGAAGCAGAATCTATTCACTGTGATACGGTTAGCGTTGATTCGTTTCCTGCTGTTACCGCTTTACTCACAATGGTGGGTCCAACAGACATCACGAAAAATTTACAATTTTCTGCTGACTTTGTACGCGCTTCAAGTATTCAATTTTGGTATGTACATCTACGTCACCAGTTACTGCGAAGAGGTAATTAAGCGAATCAGGGAAAAATGTTCGACCAAAGTCAGCTGATGCGCAACTTTACCTTCAGAACATTGTTATAGTGAGAGATCTAATGCTACCTAATTTATTGAGTTTACTGCTGTCGGTCATTCATTCTCAAATTGTGGCTACAACCGACGGCAGAGTGAAATCATCGATCGATTTGCAAGAAAAGAGAAGACGACTAAGTCGGAGAAATGTTAAAAGGAAAACGTCGTGGAGGTACAGATTCCATTTGATTAAGACGATTAAGACACCCACTTTTTCGTCATGAACACCATGATTCGACGCACTAAGACATTTTGTCACTTTTAGAGGATCATCTACTTCATCGAAAGCTTCGTCGGCTAAATTTGGTGCTGACCAAGGGGAACCATTCAACGGCAACAAATTCAATGTCCATCGAAATAGCTCAACCAATTGTCCGCCAGGATTGAAGAAACGAAACGCGGACTGGAATCACGTCTACAGTCCATATCGGTTGAATAAGAATCGGTTGGAGTCGAATTTGGAATTGAATTTAGAGGTCGAGCGAATGCAAAATTGTGAGGACACGAATGCAGAAAGTGAACGAAGTGAATGGTCCAACATTGACCATGGTTTTGAAAGTTTCAATGGAAAATCGTCGAGTAGCGACGAACTGGGAACAACAGCCAGGGTAAGTTGGTTGTTCTAAAGTTTCATTCGATTTAGCAATAAAGGTTCCTCAAATTCAGACTACATCAGAGAACAAGGAAGAAGAGAACCAATATTTGACCGTTAAGCCAAACGTTTTACTCAACGGTCAAAGGGTGCAGGAAGATGTTGACAAAAATTGTTATCTATCACCCACGAGTGGTCAGACCAATACAGTTTTCACTTCACCTTGGCTCGGTGTAACTAGCAACAGTGAGTGCAGCTACAGTTCGGGAAGTGAATCGGATTCGATGTCTGACCGATCGGAAAACAATAGCTTTCCGCTTGCACACACATTTAAACCCGTCAACGATAAAAGTAATTTTTTGCGTCAATGAAACGAGCGGTGGACTGTTTTGATCGCCAACATTCTCTTTCGGTTCACAGTTTCTTGTTCATTGTGGCGTGGCAATAAATTAACCAAAGTTGAGATGTCCGTACTCGATATATCCACATCAATCACCAATAAAGTTGAAACGATGACAAAATCTTCGGATTACATTTACATCGGCTTGATGCTCAGCGTTTTGTTGACATTGGTTCCCGTACTTTGTAGAATATGTGAAGTAAACCGTACCTGCTAGATGATTATCGACGGAACCTTTTTTAAGCAAAAAAAAAAAACTTTTTCAGGCGGCGTTCGATTCTACCACCACCGAGTTCACCATTCTCGATATGCCTGCGATTCTTATGGAAATGATTCCGAAAGTCACTATCATCAACAGTGCTTTCGGTCAAACGTTTTCGGAAAAACTATTCCTGTCGATCGGACTCCTGCTGCGATTTTGCTTGACTGCGTTGCTCTTCTTCATGTTAGCGGTTGCTGAGAGAACTTTCAAGGAAAGGTTTGTTTCGAAACAACCTAAACGAAATCGCACACCATAATTGTGAACGGTGTGCCAGCGAGTGCAAGTTTATGTACAAATTTTGATTTTTCCTCACTACGACCGTTGTGGTGGGATTGTGAAACCGTGACGATTTTGGTGTGTGTCGAGGGAGAAGCTACGCGAGCAAATCTTGTCCTACCTACTCCCCGAAACAGTCACCAACTGGCGTCATTGGTTTCTATTGGCATCTATTGGATATACCAATAGCAAATACCATCTGTCCCAGTATTTGCTCGGAGTTTCCCCCTCGATGTGTGTGTCTAAGTCAACGAATGAAGTTTCAAATAAAATCTGTCTTCTCCGCATCACAAACTAGGCTACTGTACGCAAAACTCTTCTCACATCTAACATCCAGCCGCAGAGCTCGAAAATCAGAGGTGCCACATTTTCGTCTGAGCAAGTTGCGTAACATTAAGACTTGGCTCAGCGTTCGATCTTATTTGAAGGTAAACGATCCTATCCATGACCGTACGGCTTACGTCAAAACCAAAATATTTTGAGCAGAGACGTGGACCACAGCGATCTGTCGATGTCATTGTATCTACCACCCTAATGTTGTGCTTGGTGTTTGTATCGTTTCTATGTGCCGAATCGCTTAATGACTCGGTTCAGCAACATTGGCATTATGATTTGGAAGTGTTCATTTGGTCGTGTTCACTGGGATGCTTTATTCTGCGATTCATGACCTTGGGCACAGCAATTAACGACAAATATCGAAGTGTATCGATCTTGATCACGGAGCAAATCAATTTGTATCTTAAGGTAAACGTGGAAAGATGAGCAATACGGCCGCATCTTTGTGACAGTAAACTGGATCTTTTCATTCGTTTTACAGATGGAACAAAATCCGGTAAAGAAAGACAGTTTTGCTGCAGCGAACAATGTACTGAAATTGGCCGCGGATTTATTGAAGGTTAAATCGAAACAAAATTTTATCGACAACAATGTTAAGAATTTCTCTTTCAATGTAACAGGAAATTGAAGTGCCATTTAAGATATCTGGCTTCAACATCAATCCATACGTGAGTGCTGGCATAAGAGTTCTGATCGTATCAGCCTTATCGGGCATATGCAGTGAAATTTTGGGTTTCAAGCTGAAATTATTTAAGTTTAAGGAGTGATAATGGGAAAGGATTAAGGAAAATGCGAGCAAAATTTTATTATTAAATGTACTTAAGTTTAAGTGAAAATAAAGAGGAAGCCAAAGATTTTGGAGCAATTGATGAATTATTGTCACTAGAAATGTAATTTCATGTACTTCCGGGGCAAATAGAGAGCAGATTCGTCGTAGATGCTACCAAACTTCCGTAAGCTCTACTTTGTCTGAAAGTATATGCAATTACCTTTCTAATGACACGCCACACGACCATGTACGTTTTGTGTACCTCGACAAATTTCTGTAAGTTTCGTAAGCTCTCAGTCTTTTTTCGATTGAAAACTTCAACTGTACATATCTCAGTGTGGATGAGTTTTAAACCCAACAAGACCCTATTTGCGCCGGAAGTACATGTAATTACCTATCTAATGACCAGTGCCGCCTTTTCCATATGGGCCAAATGGGCAAATGCCCGTAGCGTCCGAAGTGGAGTAGAAGAAAATGGTGCCCGAGGTCCTTAAAAAAAATTAGCTTTACTAAATTGACACCTATTTTTCCGATTGTCCGATGGCGCCCAAAAGCTAAAAGCGGCACTGCTAATGACACCCCACACGACCATGTGACGCTCGTGTAACTGGAGAAATTTTTGTAAGAAAAGTGCAAGTTTTCTGTTTTTCAGAAGAATACCTCAAAACTCAGTTACTTTGTGAAACTGTTGTTACAGTCAACGTCCCGTCAAATTTATAAAGGAATTTGCTTTAGCTAGTCCAGTCCATTCATACAAACGAAACTGCTTTTACTTGTTTATGCGGGTGGAACTTGCAGGTGCGTGTAGAGGTAAAATCGTATAAACAGTTTTGTTTGTGTGAGTGGAGCAGCTGAAAATCAGTTGAAGCAAATTTGTCTGAATTTTATCGTTTTCAGCCACGAAACATAAAAATACTATACAGACCTTTGATTCATAAGTATAGGGTTACTGGCCATTTATAGAGCGACGTATAGTGTCAAAATAGACAGAATTCTATTGTTCTAATGTCAATTTTGACACTATACGTCGTGGAAACATCGCTCTCTAAATGGCAAGTTAGATTTTGGGAAGCCAGCACAAAGTTTAGAAGTATCAATTTGATTTCAGTATAGTGCGATCAGCACCAAGTTCGAATTTAGCTATGAAAATCGAATCGAAAATCTGAATGCTTGACGAATGTTAATGGCTAGGAACCTGAAAGGTTTTGTAATTTTTCAATATCAGCAGATTCAGCTGCTGAGTCCATAAAATTAAATATCGATTACGGTTTCACAGTTGAACATATCTACCACACGGACGTTACGAAAACAAACGAATTTAGTGAAGAAAACCGAACAAAAATTTATTCAAAAATATATATTGCAAGATATCCATGATCGAACAGAACAAAATATCTTTACACAAAAGCATCATAATTAATACCATTAGTACCATCAATAACTCGGTATTAAAATTTGAAACAAAACGCTTACAATTAGAAATTAAGATAACTCATTGTACTGCAGTTGTTCTTGGTGTGGGTAAGTGGCAAATTAATTTTGTAGCGGACGTTGCTTCTGCGAAAACACGAATTATTTTGCTGAGTATATAGCTCTGCGTCTTAGCTTCTTGTCAGCTAATAATCATGTTCTACTTACATCGTTTTCGTTTCGCTGTCGCTGGGTATGATTTGTTAGATTATCCATTAGATTGGCATACAGAAAGATTGTGGCTGCTTTTCGGCTCGGTGTCATATCAGTTTGACCATAGTACAGATCGAATGGACACCCTTTAATCTTCCTAGACCAAACGAAACGCGAGGTGTTGGCATCGAATTTGTATGTAAAATGTGGCAGTCCATTACGCGTAGTCAGTGCACAAATTGATTCGGTTTTACAGTCGTCAGACGTTACTATTTTTTCCAATTGATCCGAAAGGTATTCGAAGTATGAGAATTGCAGTTCGCCGTAATAATAAGTCGGATGCAGCGAGTCCAACACTGTCAGATAAATTTTCAATTTGTCAACACCAATGTCCACGTAAATAGCCAAGTTATTGATTCGATTCATCATGATGTGCATAAAGTAGGGTCCACAGGAAAACAATAATCGGGGCACACGTTATTATTACTAAAAATTCACCGAAAAGGAAGAATTTATGATTCCCGTACGTCCAAAGGAATATAAACACAAAAATGTGTTACACAAAAGTGAGTTGAGATTTGAAAGCAAACTCAGCGGTCAACTAATAAAATAGAAAGATGCTGCACGTCACACACATTATCTGGTGTACACACACAAAGTATACACGGAGAGAAATTTCTCCTCCATTAATAATACGGCATTATGGCTCTGTGGATTATCCGATACTTGTCGTCTCATATTTTACTTTCGCTTACAAAGGCTGGGTAACAATATTAGACTTTTGGAATTTTCACATAGAGGGATAAGAATTCGTGTCCTGACTATGAATCAGTCTCAATCCAGGGCCGGACTGGCTACCGAAAGGCGCATCGGGCGAATTGGCTGCAAAAGGTTCGGAGACGCCTAAATAAACTTTTTTGGTCTGAGGAGCGCCAAAAAGCAAATAGCGCATCGGGCATTGCCCGATCGCCCAGTACAGCCAGTCCGGGCCTATCTCAATCAGTCCTTCATACAAAAAAAATAAAAAAGATGGAGATCTGAGTGGTTGTCACGCGGGCAGCATAAGTCTCCATCACATTTTGTAAGATCAATATTTAAAATAAAAGAAAATTTTCCGCATATCCTGATGAATTCAGTGATGAATTCAGTGATGAAATCGTGACCAATGGTGAAAAATACATGTGTTACATGAGGTTGAGAATAGAATATATCTGACATACTGAACCAACTTTTATGAACTCTTTTATCTGGCCAGGTTACATTTGACGTTTATATCTGTCTTCGTACTTCCTTCAACAGTTTTTCAGAAATCGATTTCTCGCTATAGTTCCAGTCTTAGGCTTGATTTCCACTTACGAAACAAGCACTACGTTTTGTCTACGTTTACTCTCAAAACAATAGAAAAGAGGCATGGTTTAGTTAAACTGAGTCAAAGCAGAGTGGTAAGTGGAACAGTTGCTGTCTGCTTCGAATCCCAACTGTAACAGACGGCACATTTTGATTTTTCCCAGTATTTCATATAAGGTCTCAGGAAGAGTCTCAGTTCCATAGTAAGAAGAATCTTTCTGAGGATTTGGATTTTACTGTCGGAGTAATTCAAGGTTTGTTTGATTTAATATTGAATCGAATTTGATATAAGAAAACCTGATTTAAATCAGTTCATCACGTTGAACTTGAATAAACCTCAACCCTAAATTTTTATATTCAGGTCTGGTAACTTCCGAGGTAACTTCACATTCAGGTTCACTGCA
Source organism: Bradysia coprophila (assembly GCF_014529535.1). NCBI lineage: Eukaryota > Metazoa > Arthropoda > Insecta > Diptera > Sciaridae > Bradysia > Bradysia coprophila. The sequence continues at coordinate 698,415 of NW_023503293.1, forward strand.
AATTTTTAGGCTGACCTAAACCTTGACTGAACCTAATGTAAGATAAACTGATCCAAAATCTCAAATGTTCAGGTGAAATAAATCAGATGATTAGGTGAAAAAAATCGGGTAGACTTGAACCTGATCACAGCCTTAGTCGGGTTCGATAATCGAAAATAAACTTTCTGAAAAGATTCAAAAGAGACTTCATAACTTGCTGTTATCAATTTCTAATGCATTGTGTCAAGAATGATTCTAATTCATCAAATTCGCATTAAATTATATCAAAAACGTTCTGCACGTTGACTTGGAAACGAAATTATACGAAAGAAACGATATTTGATGTAATGGTGAGTACCTGCTTGAGTTGTAATTTTGTCTGTGTACAATTCGCATAGATAAAGTGGAAAACGAAACATCGAACCTTAATCACTGGTAACAGGTAAATTTTAAACAGCTGTGCCAGTCTACTACCTGTTCGATATTTGCAGAGTTGCGAAAAGGTGATATACAAAAACCATGACCGAAAGCGGAACAGTAATTTGCGAGTTCATAATTTCAGGGATGCTACTCACAATTTTTGAATAATTTTTCGGAAGAAAGTTGTTTAAGCGAGTGAAATGTTAAGAAATTTTTTATGAAATTTCCACTCATGCTGGAGCTGCGTTGCTTTAAGCAATCAATCTCTATATTATAGGCTTAGAGTCCCTATCCTGTCTCTGAAAAACTCACCCTGGAAGAATTGCTAATGACCACATGACATGATCGCTTGTCTATCTAATTAAGTCTTCCGCTTCATTATCCAACAGAAACGGACAAAGATGGCGTTAAAACATATTTTATTGGTACAGTTTTAAAATTACATTTTTTTTAAATCCTATTTGGCTGGTGTATAAGTTCCGTTTTTAATTGACTCATCACGTTGTGCAAGCATCATATTCTTGAAAAGCCGTTCAGCATATGATGGAGCGAGAAAGGATACCAATCGGATTGACAACGTTAAAAAAGAATGTGCTAGAAAGCCTGATGTGTTACTAGCATAGCCGACATAGGAGAGAGCTGATTTCACATAATCCTCAGGGCTAGGTGTTATAATTTTTGCTCCGACCATTTTGTTCATATTTGTTGCTATAGAGAGCGGATGATCTTAAATTAATACTTCAATGATTGTGTTACAACACTTACAGACACCTCCAGTTATCAATGATTGCACATCGATTCCCTGGTCACCATACTCGGCACCCAGATCATCTGAGAATTTGGTGACAAAAGCTTTCGACGCCGCATATATTGTATGGCTGGGACTGGGTAGCACAGAAGCAATCGATGAAATGTTGATAATTAGACCGCGTTTGCGTTGAACCATCTGCGGTAAAATCAGACTACACATCATCGGAACGGAAATGATGTTGCAGTTGACAATTTCCTGAATCACTTTGTCACGATTCGGAATGTTTAGGAAAAGATCGGGCGATGAGGGATAAATCATGCCGACATTATTGACCAAAATGCCGATTTCTTTTCCGATAATTTGTTGCTTGATTTGATCATAAATTTCGATGCCAGATGTGAAGTTCACGGCAATGATGTCAGTTCGGACGTTGAATGTTTCTTCAATGTCTTTAGCAACATCTTTTAATTTGCTAGCTGTACGCGACACAAGAATGATATTCAATCCCCGTTTCGCCAGCTGCATAAAATTAATTGGAATTTTAATTTTTTCTTTGTTTAAATTTAAATTTAAATTTTTTCTCCGCTCTACCTGTCTCGCATATTCCTTGCCAATGCCATCAGTTGCTCCGGTAATCACTGCGAATGTATATTATGGTTGAACAATTTTTGAATTGGAATTCATTAACTTACAAGCCCAATCCCCATACCGACGAAGGTTGCGGGGTTCTAGGAAATTCGGACCAATAACATTCTGGTAAATCCACCGAAACACTCCAAACACAAGTTGTATACCAACAACAAATACAGCGGTCGTTTGGAAATAGTCGTAGAGAGACATTTCAATTTGTTTTTTAGTTTTTTGTTACGAATATGTACTGTATATACTGAACCGGCACCACTGGGATTTAGAATCGATATGCAAACAGATTACGAAAAAAATTCCTACCATTCAGTCGATCACATAATTTTATCTAATGTTTCGTCACTCTTATTTTTTAGTGCATAGTCATCAACTGTTTCATACCGAATAACAACAACGTATAGCATAAACACCGTACTAATCGAAGAACAAGTTTATTGTGACAAAATAAAGTATGGGCGTGTGTGTGATGTATCAATCATGTTTTGCATTGCATGCTCAAAATCTGTTTTCCAACCAAACCAAGAAACAAAACGAAAAACAATGCTGATAATAGCTCTCACGAAGCTTTTTCTCTAGCTTCTTTAGCTCTTACCGTACCGTACGTACAACTTGTCGCACACACTCTAAACGGAAATTTTGTACATAATTTCAATCAACCGCAAAGTCATGCTTATACGCGATAAAAAAATCTACTAAACTGTCCCACACATTGGTATAATATTAGATTTATATAAAAATGAATAACAATCCAACATGACCAATGGTTCATGGTTTACCATCGTGTTTCAGATGAATATTAAATTACAAATTGGTAGAGGTATACTGGTAAAAGAAACTAGAAATCTCGTATAGTTATGAGGTCTGTAATTGTGGTGTGTTCTTATTAATTATTCGACATTCAATAAGAATTAGATTTTTTCATGCTTCGGGGCCGAAAATGAGGGCGATTTTTCGAATTTTCTCGGGTTTCCGGCCCTCTGCATGAAAACTCACATGTGCACCTGTTTGGGACGGTTGATTTAAGGCACTTTCGCTTGTAGACCTCACTTCGTTCGGCCTACAATCCGCGAAATTGCCTTAAATCAATCGTCCAAAACAGGTACACAAATGACTATTAATCGCTCAATCAAATGCTTCACTGAGTTCTATTTGTCCTAGTTTATCAATTTATTTTTCTGATCAAGGTAAAGAGTTTTCACCCGTGAGGGAAAATCCTCATTACGTCACTAGCAAAGTAAAGAAAATGAAACTCATCTGAGCTTTTCTTGTATGCGGAGAAAATGTATGGGCTATGGGTATGTGTATGTCATTAATTACTCCGCACGGCAATAGTATTTTTCACAGCGCAGGCGAGAAAATAGTAATTTTCTTTCTTCGGCAAAACTCGGATGCCGTCGTTGTAAAAACAAACAAGCCCTCAACAACATCCTAGAAATGCAATTTTCAAATTTCCTTCCTTCTTGAACAAATAACTATTACATTACTAGGCATGTAATAGTATTTTGCATAACAAGGGGCGAAAGTAAAAAAATTCAAACGTGTGAATCGTCTGGAGTCGCTTAAAGCTGATTTCGCTAGCCATTAGAGGAAATTTACCCTAAAAATATGTGGAAATCAGCATTAAGTGACTCCAGATACACGTAATTAATGTAAGAATTGCTGCAAATAACTTGTACCACTTATTTATGAAGAATGCATAACAATTCCACTCATTCTAAAGGAACGGACACTTGAAGATAGATGATAAATTGAAAATTTCGTCGTAGAGTGACCTTACTGCAAACAAAATGTCGTAACAGATACTTGTTGTGAGGCTGGTGTGGCGAGTGTGGTATCGTTGTAAAGCTTAATCTGCAGGCTGATCAGGCATTATTGTCTTGTTGCAGACAGGGTCAACCTGTGTATTGCAGATGAGTCCTAGTTTCGCCGAGTATGTTGAAAATAAAAATTTTCAAACATTGTACAATTCTGACAAATTTTGTAAAATCGATTCTCGGCGTTTAATAGAGCATGGAATCCTCTACCAATATCGCCATTCAAAGAGTTTCAAACTTTCTTCGTCTTGGACATATCATCATTCAAAGATGTTGAATTTTCGACTTTATCTGGCTGTAGCTACGTGGTCAAGTTGTCGAGGGCATTTCAAAACGAATTAGCTTAGAATTAATCCCTCTATCCGTTGCGATAACAATCTGTATTCAAATTGCCTCGTCGGTCCCGCACGGCCATGAGTGCCGGTTCAAGTGACTTCGGCTTCGACTTCGGCCTAGGGATCAACAAATTTCACAAAAAAACCCCACTTTTTAACTTTTTACCACGAATTATGTAATTTTACTTTCTGAGGACGTCCGCGAAGTCGTGCTCGCCGCATGTTGCATTTGAAGGTACAATTAATTGGAATAACTTCGATTGTTGTAGAAAATTTTTATTTGTACATCGCAGAAAAATATAATTAACATTTGTGTGTTCAAATACAGATTAGGGCGAAATGCTAGGCTATTCATCAATACATTCATCAATATTACAATATTATGTCAACTTGCTTATGTACAACAATTTTTAATTTTATTAGAACACAATGTAATTTTCATCAAGTGATTTCTCTGCACTATTTGTTAATTGTCTTTGTTCCAATCGTTTCCAATTTCTTGAAGATATCTTTGAAGCTGAATTTTTGTTTTAGAGTTTCGGTGCACTCTTCTCCTTGTTCAGGTGTGATTGTCTTCTTAGTTGGGTTATCGCAACTCCTTTTGAAGCAATAGGTTTCCATTGGCATTGTAATTTGATTACACCGACCACAATCATGACACCGGCTTTCGTATTCCGGATTACTGGCTGCTAAAATAATTGGAGAATGTGGCTTTTCCCGGCATTCAAATTCCATCAGAGCTCTAGGACGAGGTCGTGATCTGTGGTGTGTGAAGACTGGATACGATGATGTTCTGATCCCGAACCAATGTTCCATATTATTTTCGATTATCACAGTCACGACATCAAATTGAATTCTGTTGAATATGAAGGCGTCATAAATCGTCGATTGAAGTTTCCATTCGTAGACTGTAAGGTCTTTTGTGTTCTGGCTATCATACGGTGCAAGTTTACCAAGTGCTTGAGTTAATATACGGTACTGCCACATTTCAAGCTCAATGAAAGATTTATCTTCGTTTACATGGTCGTAACGTTCCATAAGACCATCAATCCACATATCATCCTTCACATATTTTGATTGTTTTTTCAAAAATTCGTATTGTTCTGTTGCACTTTTGAGAAGTTTTTCTATTTTTGGCATATTCACTTGGTAGGAGTTAGTCATTTTTGGTCCACTGCACATTCGCTCGTCGTCGACGTAATGCAAATAACAAATTTGAAGCGTAGACTTTGCATCTTCAGCCATAATTCCATTCACAACTTTATCGAGACAATCCATTATTTTGAAGAAGTTCGTAACAAACACGGAAAATCAAAAAGTGAAACTCAAGTTTTCTTCGGCGTAAACGTTGGCACAAAAATTTAGCACTCAGAGCAAACGGTCTGTACTGTTCAAACTTTGAAACGGTAATGAGTTTCGAAAAAATGCAATGAAAGAAATAGATTCGGTTTCGGTGGTAAATTAATATTTTGCCTCTTTCTTCTAAGGGTGAAAAATGTGGAAGGGGTAAAATGCAAGAAAGTTTGCAACGTAAAAGTATGAATAGAGGTAGCGGACATAAAGATGGTGATGGTGAATAGGGATATTAGGAAACGATTACCGATTCTTGCTTTCCTATTCGGTCTGAGCAGCTTGAGTCAAACCGCTACCTGTCCTAATTATTTTGTTGAAATAATTTCCCAAATTAAGGTAAGAATCAGGAGCACGTGTGATGTTGAAAGACGGAACGTTTTAATATCGGCATCTCCCTTGTAATGAAACCGATAGTACGAAGCATTATAAAAAGCCGAACACACTTACTTTAGGTTGGATTTCGCCGCCTAATTATTTTATTCGAGGAACCGACACCCAGGTTCTTGCTGACCAGGTGGAACAAATTTAAAATTAGATCGAAACATGGTCCTAACATCGAGAATTTTAAAATAGACAAAATCGTTCTCAATTGATTTGCATTTTTTGTTTTAAGGACCCAACAACTAGCGTACAAACCAGTTTCGTTTATTCTATAGGTAAATGAATGGTTGTTGTCAGAAGTCTTTGATAAATTTAAATAAGGGCGATTCAATTTTTGTGTTTCTAGATTCTAATTTCAATTGATTGAATCATAGCATAGTTAACTGTCGTATGTAAGCCCGACGTCAAAATGCCTGAAAATACTTTTAAAAATTGCATCACTCTTTAGTGTGAGCGTACCAATCCTCGGACAAGAATGAGCCCTCGGACACCTATTGTTCTTTCATTTTTTTATGAATGAAAGAACAATAGGTGTCTAAGGACTCATTCTTGTCCGAGGATTGGTACGCTCACCCTAGGCAACATTATCAAGTTTGTTGTTTTTCATTAAATTTTTTTCTCTGAAAATTTTTCAAATACGAAAATGACTATGCCTGTCATCTTATCTCTCTTTTCTTTCCATATTTATGAAGATTCTGTCAAGAAAAAAACTTTTCTAGAATCGTCTTCATGAAAATTGTAAAATGTACTGAATACTCTTTTTTTGAAACAACTGAGCAATAAATGATGGCAATAAAATGGAACTGTTAATACCACTTTTGTAAAGTAGAACACTAATTGCTTTATAATTACTTACTAGGTAAAAACAAATGTCGAAGGGTTGCTGTGAAGAAAATTAGTAGATACCATCGATGTATATTCTATTCACATCATTTATTTCAAACCATACTTACATATTCGCTACGTCATTCGCTCTCTCGCATTGTGACATCTGGAATTGATCATTCGGATAATTTTTGTTACATTTTTCATTGATGTCTCGAAAATGGTTTGTGTTTTTTAAAGGTGAATTGGACTGTCCAGGTTCGAGATACTCAAGGGGTAGTTCGGAAATCAGAAGAACAATTACTCAGAATAAACATATCTTTCAAAAAAAAAAAAAAAAAATGGTAATCCATCAGATAGCCACAAAAAAGCGGCATCGGGGAATCTGGCACACGGTGCCAAAAGAACGCACTGTTAAACTACGTAAAAGGTGAACTCGCACACGCAAGTTCATTGCTGCAAATGCTTTTTAGCCATGTCACCGACTTAATATATTATAAAATTTTGGTATCGAAAAATCGCGTGCGAGTTCACCTTTTACATAGTTGAAAAATGCGTTGTTTTAGCACCGTGTGCGAAATTTCCCCACGCCAAAAAAGCATCATCGCACATGAAATGTAAGCCTCTGTGGACTTTATAGACTTTATAAATAAAACGAAGCATGTTCTAGGCAAATCGTAGAGCACATTTTTACTCAGAATTACATTCTGCATCACCAAAAATATTATAAAAAATTGATGAGAATGATCAATTGGAACCTTCTTAGTCAGGAAACAATAAATTTGTGAATTTTTTTTTTTGAAAAATAAACCTATTTTAGGAAGACCATCCTTCGACAACATATGGAAAAAACGCAATTTTATAGTTTTAAAATTGAAATGAAAATACACAAAACTCACATCAAATTTAACGTATAGCAATGGCGATAAGCCTTTGTTGTTGTTTCTATGTGTTAGTAAATGAAAGTTCTAAACTGTTACAGAAAACTGACAGTCTCCTGACAGCCTTTTTGATGAATATTCAATAGAAAGTAGTTCAGAATGTTAAAATGATTTGTAAAAATATTTTAATTATCGTAAAACAAATTCTATAAACGCAGAATTGCTCTATTTTGTATAAAGAATATAATTAAATTATAAAAATATTGTGTGTTTCCTGACTAATTTTAGTAAAGTGGATGGCATCTGGCGTTGAGTCCTTAGAGGTGTAAGTAGGAGGAATTATTACAGATAAAACACGAACGCCCAGGTTACAGGTTTCATGAAATTTTATTTTACTCAATTCAATATAAATATAATAAATTAAAAAATTGCAGCAGTTTGTAATTACCCTTAATGTTCGATGTTGCTAAAAATAGTTAAATTCGATAAAACAATTTGGTAAAACTGTGTTCTATTAAAATGGCATGTTTCTTGTTTATTTGCGCCAGTTCACAATAACTTTTTTTTTAAGTTCTCTCGAAAATCATTTCCACCTTTTTATACTTGTCTTGTTTCAGAGCGTTCAATAAATTCCTTTTTGTCATAAATCAGGGCATCTTGAAGGACTTCAAATTCAAATCTTCAAAACAATCTTTCAAAAAAGAAATCTGATACAAAATTCAATTGTTAGTTTAATATCCTTTCGCTAAAGAATATCTTACCCTAAACCGTTATGAAAGGACAGCTCTATAGAAGACGTAGATCTTTGATAACTCAATAATAGCTATACTATTTATGCGACCGAGTGATAAATGCTTTTTTATGCAGTAGATTGTCACTCGAGAACGCAGACCGAGTGTGCTAATAATGCAAATCGTGTGCCTCAAAAGCATTTATCACCGAGTTGCATACAACTTTTTTTCTTGAAAGTTTTTGTTTTCGACACTTGAAAAACTGCTTTCTAAGAAGTTTACTCAGCAACCTACATATAGGAGGAAATATTGTGACAGGACCGTGGCTGCATAGGGGCTAAATTGAGCTGAGTCCGTCTTCGAAACTTTAGTCTGATAAAATTTTAAGTCAACCCAATCTATTACTTATCAATCATTAAACTTTCAAGCAAAACAATTCAAGCCTATATCCTTCTCGGGAGAGATCCAAAAGACTACAACATTTTGCAAGACAAAATTTTTCCCAATTCGAATCATGTTCTTATAACTCAAGGCACGGATTTCTGTCTCTAGAGTCTAGAAGACTAGTGATTCAAAATGCTAGAGTATTTTAAGCTCTTAAGCACTGGTAGGAAAGACCTGCGAGCACTAAATTTATGAAAATTCCCTAATTTTTGAATTTTAATTTATCTCTAAAATAATAAGATCGAAGTGCTTCCGTGGTTTTCATGACCTTTTTGATTGTTTAATTCGGATAAGAATTAAGAGAAACTAGAATTCAGGAATTTTCCAGAATTTTTGGTAATCAGTTTCCTTAAAATAGGCTCTGACCGAAGGCTACCAGCCAATAGGCTTAAGAATTTGTTACTCTCTCAGGGTTACAACTCTTGAGGAGTTATTATACCCTAGCTACGGTCCTGAACTGTGCATTCAAAAGCTACTTTTTCGAGCTGTTATTTAATTTAATCTGCTAAGGGGCTGTACCTAAATTACGCAACACCAAACCTTACAAATGCTAATCCAAAACTGTTTGAAATCATCTGGGTGTACGAGCTTTCGAATAAACATTTTTAAGGTTTTGTGTTACGTAATTTAGGTACAGCCGGGCTGTAACAGTCCCGAAAGCATTGTAAAAAACGGATGTCATTAGTGAATCTTCCGTTTCTCATACTACGTACCCTATACCTGCACATGAGGCAGAGGCTTGAGGCAGTACGCATGATACGGCGCTCTGAAATAAGTCTATTATGTACTATGATGATTATCGAATGTCATTTATATCATTTAAAAAGAGCGGCGAACAGACGATTTTACCAACGAAAAAAATAATCAAATTTTCAAAGTTTTGTATAAATAGAGTAAACATTAGGTCAATTATAAGCAGTTTTAAGTTTTAATAAAAGGTAAATTATTAAATGCTAAAGCGTAATTTATAATTGAAATTTTAAAGCTACACGAGATAATAAATTAATTAAAATTTAAACGGCAGGGTCATTTCATTTTTACGATTCAATTGATCGTTTTTGTCTATAACATCGCGGAAACACTATAAGAAAAACACAAACTTTTTCTCTCTTCTAAGCTCGTTGGTTATACAATTGATCCAAATATTTGTAAAAATTGTTGTAGGTGACGAATAGATAGCGAAGGAGTCAGAACCACAGTAACATAACGACAGAAATGATTACCGTGGAAACAGCAATTTTAACATTCTTTGAAGCTCCATTCCAACCGCATTCGATTTCTGACTTAAGTACCTGTGTGAGAAAGAAGTCTTGTTAAAAAACCTAAAAAAAAACAGAAATATGAGAATTTATGCGCATCCCCTATTTACCCCACATATAATGCACTAAAAACGAGCTTCTTCGTTTCACCACTCCATTGAAATCTCTATTGGCTGAAACGATCAAGCTCACTCTCTTCGCTTTCATAATCAATGGAAAGAGAAGACCTTTAAGTTGGCAAACAAAAACCTGCATCACGGTCTGTCCAAGGTTCTTAAAACATTTTTCTGAATGTCATAAGACTCGCCTCATTCGGAAAAACGTGGAAAAATACCTCTGTTAATGCCCTGAGCTTCTAAAGAACCTAGCGAAATTTCTTGGTAACTTCAATACTCAGTACAGCTCTGTCTTATGTCCACCCGAGACATAACTCGTGTACATAACTGTACTAATAGATTCTGAATTTTTCTTTGTTGCACAGGGTTCCAGAGCATCATATATCACCCCACTTTATCCTATCTTTCTTCAAGTGACCATTCAAATCGAATGCGCAGTGCACATACATTACCTCTAACAATTGCTGATTGTTTTTATTCGCACAGTCGACCTCTCGCAAATCATCGTCAATTGAATTGCACTCCTCCTTTTTCGTCCAGGACGATCGTGATGACGGGCCAAAGATCGAATCTGACCATGACTGTGCCGAGCAAAAGTATTGCCGCTTCTTTCGTTGCCAGTATTCGATCCAACTATATCGTAAGCAACATTTAAACGAATTATTTTAAATAAATGAAAAATTGACATTCAAAATGGGATACTAACCCGACACCACAGTCACAACTCAAAGATGTGCTTGCTACCTTCAGATCAGTTAAAAAGACCGCATCGGGTAAGTTCGGTAAATTTCCGGTATTCGGATTCGGTATTTTGCTCAGTTTATCATTGTTGTGTTGCAAATCGATTGAAATATTTTCAGCTTGGCCCAGGTGACGGAAGAAATTCGGGATACTCGTCAACGATGTGTTTCGAATGGTCACATGTAATGATATTGACTCAATTCCCTAGATAGAAATTCGATTTTTAGAGAAAAAGGAGAACTTTTAAGTGTCCGAAACACAATACTTTGAAGATTGTTTCAGCTATGTTGGTGAACGTTTTTCCGCTAATGGTTACAGATCGCAGTTTCAGTGGAAAATTGCCCAACATTTCTTTTCGCAGATCCGTCGAAGACGGTCCTTTGGGCTCGGTTCGACCAATATTCGCAATAGCATCAAATGAGGTCTCATGCTGTGAACGTGCAGGACCCGGAGATTCGATCCATAATTCCCGTAAATTGTCGTTGTCTTCCAGCAACGCTGGTATGTTGAATGTCGGTATACTCAAACATGGGGAAATTTTCAGAGATCGCAGCGAATCAAGAGGCTTCAAAGCACCCAGCTACAGAACGACAGTTGAAGGATGACGAAAATATTTTTACACAAATACCAACCTCAAATGAATTAAGATGCAACTGGGACACATCTAGATGTTCAAGCGTTTCCGACAAACCGACAAAGCTTTCGTTTGTGAGCATTGTTATTGAGTTACCAGCCAAAGACAATGACCGCAAATTCTTCAACAGTTGCATTAGCACCGGCACGTTTGTCAAGTCATTGTCTGATAGGTCTAACACCCTCAACGAGGACATGTTGTGAGCTAATTCTTGAGAGACAGTCGGCAGCTCATTTTCAGCAACTCGTAAAACTCGAAGCAATGGCAGTGGCAAGTCCGGTATTTCTGTCAGTGATACATTGTTGAGGCCCAATTTAATTAGGCTACCTTGAAGTCCGACGAATGCTTTATCCATCACTTTGAGTTCACTATTGTTCGACAAATCCAGATCGGCCAAACGAGGCAATGAAGCGAATGCGGCATCATCAATTCTAAGAAGTTGGTTGTTGGAGAGATCTAAACTGGACATGGCCTGCAAGAAAGTATTAAGTTCGTGAAACACAACAAAGAACCGTGACAAAGTGGGGGTTATTCTGATACCCTAAATTTGTTCGACAAGTCCAACGTATGAATGCTTGAAATGGAATTATGCGATAGATCCAGTTTGCAAATACTTAGTGCAGCCAAATTTGAAAATGACACGGCCGGTATCTTCATAAGTAAATTATGCGAGAGATCCAATCTATGAATAAAAAAAGCTGAAGGGCAGAACAAAACACATATGATGAAATCACTGGTGGAAGAAGTGGGAGATGACTGTGGTTGGATATTTTGGAATGTGTGGAATTTTATTGTGAAAGTGGAATTTGTGGAAGGGATATTTCACCAGTGCTATCCACCTCAGTGTAAACGTTTTCTATTCACTTACGATTCCAATCCATCACCGGCGAATATATTTTCCGGAAGAAATCTTAGAAAGTTGTACGATACATCTACGACCCGTATACCGACTACGTTTTGAAATAGCTTTTGTGGCAGTTCACGCAACAGATTATGTGATACATCTAACAACTAATGGATAATATCAATTAATAATTTCAATCAATTCATTTCAGTGGCTCAAGCTACTTATGGCCACATTTCAAATCGACCACAATTTCATTCAGTATTCATTTCACTCGTAGAAACACCTGGGAAACCTCAACGCATACATAAATATAATACCTAAAATAACCTACATACCCGACTATAAACGTTATACATTTTCATCGTATTTGTGTCTCAATCGCCTTCAGTTTGTTGTACAGTAAAGATAAAATTTGGATATTAAGGGCTCTTTTAACGTTGGACAGTTACAAAGGAGAGTTAACGAAAAATATTCGAAGCATCCTGATGAGCAGAAAACTATATTGCGGACTGTAAGGGTAAAAAGGTCTACAAAAAGGTACATTGACAGCAAATATAGAAGGAATATAACTAATGAGAACTCTGACTTTGGCCATTTTTTCTGTTTGTGTAACAGATTCGTTATTCTTAATGATGTGGTTGCCTTCTATGAAAGGTTAAATAAAATTTTATAAAACCGAATGACGTTATTCACAATGAGAATTTAATTAATCAGCCATAAAACATTAATTAGTACATATGTGATATGTGATGCATATACGGCCAATTCCACTGAAAGTAGCGTGACACACATTTGATCGTTTTTATGTAAACACTCCAGTTTCAGTATAAACGAGATTGAAATCTTATTTGAAGTGATGTGATGCCCTCTAAGTTTACAGGCACGTTTAGTTAAACACACATAATTTTTATATATGCGGTGTGATTTTCTTCACTCAATAGGCCATGTAGTGGTTCACCACTGGAAGAAAATAGGAAATTCCAATTTGACCAATTCGAGGCACTCGCTACGCTCTGATGGTCGCAAAACTCGCACCTATGGGATTTCCTATTTTCTTCACTCGATAAATAAATAACTATTTTAACATAATGACAAGGTAAAGCGCTAGTAGCGCGTTACAGAATGTAAATTTTATTTTTGTTAACATCCTTCATGTCTGGCAATCTAATCTAATTGTATTTCAAAATAAAATTGTCAGAAGTTCCATGGAATTGCCCATGTGTAAAGTTCAATATTGGTATTGTGCGGCTTAGCTCGTTGAGATGTTAATTAATTTCAATTAAAAAAAAATGTGAAATGACAAAGTTTTTACAGTCGTTTTATGTTTTATCCCAATTAGACGAGATATTCTAAGGCGTAGAAATAATCAGCATTTATAGAAATCATTCCTTCGAGCTCTCAATCGCTAGTGCTACCCGCTCCAAATTTCTATTGCTGAACCTTTGCGTTATCTTTGAACCTAATTCAATCATCATCAAAATGTTGCATATACAACGTTTTATGCAATTTCGTCGCAAAACGAGTGACACGATGTGTATTATTGTCGCACTAGGCTTACGGCCTCGAGTGACAATCTGGCATACCAATCATATACAGCGTTCTTCACAAAAAAGCCAACAAAAGTTTTACTTTTCTTTACTGAGTCGAGATAATGACTATTACAACCCTAGGGTAGCAATGGATCTTTTGCTTTGTAGTTCGTGTGTAAAATTGTGTCCTGAATAATATCAATTAAACTCTAATATATTAAGAAGTTTCACTTACTTGCAGGCTTTTTGTTGCTCGGAAGCAATTATAATCAATTTCGTCGATCAGATTGTGGGATAGGTCCAGTATCTACAACATATTTTTTTGATAAATTTTTAAAACACTGATCGATTAAGCTAAAGTTTACTTGTAAATGCGGCATATTTCCAAAGATGTCTCGAGTGGCGTTCTTGCATTAACGATACAATTAAGCTCAATTTTTTAATACATCAAAAATAATCTTTTCGATCGCTTACCATCAACGAATTATGGCCCAAATTCAAATGGGTCAATGAAATTTCGGCAGGCCTGAAGAAACCGGGATAGATTTTCGAAATGTTGTTATGGGACAAATCCAGTACTTTAACATTTGAGTGAGATATGGATCCTGCATGACATGAATTAGAATCTAGTAAATGCGGAAATTGGATATGATCGGGTGTGCGTAAGGAAAGTAAGTAGTGCATTAGTGTTTCAAACATTGTTTCTTTAGATTACCATGCTCTCCTCTACTTAAACCATAACCGGTGTTATTATCGGCCAGTTCAACAATTGTATTGTGGCTCATGTTAACTCGAAGCGATGATAGTGTTCCTACCTAAAGTGAGAGCTTAGTATTTTTGGCTTAATCGCACAGAGAAGTGCTGTCAGAGGGCGTTGCTACAACAGTGTGAAGGCAACACCCTCTGTTATCAGTACACTCAATGTGTATATATTAGGTATACCTGGTCGAAATAGTCGAAATCGAAATTTGTCAATTTGTTATAGGCCAGGTCCAAAACTTCCAGTTCAGGTAAATTCTGAAAATAGACATGAAGCATGAAAGGTTAAATGACTTCCGATTATTTATTGTCTTATGCATCATTTAATTAATAAGTAAAGTGTAAACGCCGAAAAAATTTTTCTTTCAAACTTCAAGTTACTTCTGTTCTTTTTCCGATAAAAATACGTAGGAAACCGATACTTTATTTCTTCTTTGTTTTAATCGTAGAAGTGACCTCGAATGAACCATATACAACCCGGGACAAATTTGTCAAGCCGGATTTCAAAAATACGATTCGGGTTCGCTACGGACTATTCGGGCTCGGGGGCCAGTTTAAACCGGAATTCAAAAATAAGATTCGGGCGGGCTTCGGATTATTCGGACTTTTCAAAACCTCGGCCCGCACAGCTCTAATTTCCCCGAACAAAATAGTGACATTAATTCACTTAATAAAACAGAAAATATATAATTAGAAGATCGTAGTGCCATGTTTGCCATGTTAAATCGAAAATTGTTTTCATTTTTCTTTGTTATCCATAACAGCTACCTGCAGAAATTTTTCGAAAAAAAACGAACTCATTGAAAGTACGCTGTCCTACTTGCATTTTTGTGGTTTCAACTGTTTCAACTCTCTGACAATGCTCAATCCACTTTCATACTTACTTCGTTGACAGCTGTCATTTGCCTTTGCATGTTTTCTTGTAAAAACGTGCTCCATATGTCATTAGACAAAACACGCATGTACATTGCTAAGAACGTTTCGCGTTAATTCAATTATACGAAAAACTAATTTAACAATCAGAATGCCTGATTTCGATATGAAAAGCAGTGACTCTGAGGATAACATGGAGTCGGATGATGAGGTAATAAATTTTGCCGGTGCAGAGATGGTCTTATGATCGACGTTTAAATTTATTTATTTTTTGTTTACACACCAGCTCCGTGAAGCGTTTGCAAGAGGCGATTTAAAGCCCGGACTGAACGTTGAAACCGTCAAAGAAAAGGCGAAGATCAACAACATTGTGAGTACAATTTACATTTTACTGTCAGCGCAATTGACTGACTGCTTATTTCATCAATTTACACCATTCAGGCTCGAATTCAACAAAAGCTGGGTCTAATCGAACAAAAACTTCCGTGGATCGAACGTCTCGATATGACAAATGAATTGGCTCCCGTTGCTCCGGAAATAGCTGTACAATTTGCCAAACACGAACAGAAACGAGCCAACTTATTCGCTGGCAATAAGAAAATCAAAGCATTCACACCCGAAGAGGATCCGGTGCTGAATGATTTCAAGCGAGAAATGTTGTTCCATCGTCAGGCACAAACGGCCGTTGTTGAGGGTATAAAACGTTTACATGAATTGGGCATCAAAACAAAACGACCCGATGATTACTTCGCCGAGATGACAAAGTCTGACGAACACATGCAGAAGGTGCGTTCGAATCTGATGGCCAAACAGGAGGGACAAGCGAAATCGGAGCGAATTAAACAGATTCGTGAACAGAGGAAAATGGGTAAGCTCGTACAGCGACAGGCTAGAGTGCAACGAGACACAGAGAAGCGTGAAATGTTGGACAAACTGAAGAAGTTCCGAAAGGGAAAATTGCAAAATTTGGACTTTTTGGATGACACCAAAAGCGGTCAGAGTAAACGTGACGGGAAGAAGGCCAGCAAAGACAAACGTAACGCCAGAGATAGTCGATTCGGATTTGGTGGGAAAAAGCGCGGATTGAAAAGGAATACGAAACAATCCAGCATGGAAGGTAACGACTACAAAGGCAAATTTCAGAATTCGAAAAATGGACCGAAAGGAGCCGGAAGAGGTGGGAAAAAAGGATCGGCACCACGAGCTGGCAAAAGCAAACGTGTAAAATCAAAGTCGAGAGGCCGAAAGTAGAGGTACGGCTCCAACATTAACTGCAAAATGAATAAACGAAAATTTGTTACTTGAATTTGAAAATCTTTAATTTTCAACGAGCACTCTGTAGCTTAAATCTAAACGCCTGTCTTCGGTCTACTTTCTCGTTCACTTACAGAAGCTACTAGTTCAAATACAGCTACACTCAACTGTAATATTTCGAATAGTCAACTTGTTCCGGAACATACTGATATCCTTCCTGAGTGTGTTGCGATGGCTGGGACACGACCAACACCGGATTGTAATATTGAGTATTTTGTACGTGCTGTACGGATGCTA
This sequence comes from Bradysia coprophila, assembly GCF_014529535.1. NCBI lineage: Eukaryota > Metazoa > Arthropoda > Insecta > Diptera > Sciaridae > Bradysia > Bradysia coprophila. Next base: position 715,283 of record NW_023503293.1, read on the forward strand.
TTTGAAATTGAGGTTGAATTGGTTGCAATTGCGGCACTTGTAATTGCAATGGGGCTGCCAATTGATACTGTGGAATGGTGCTCACCAGCGGCTGTATGGTCGTTGGTGTGTAAAAAGTGTTCACGGATATTGGTTGGGCATTAACATAATTTGGCTCTTGGAGTTCGTGCAGTTTTTTCACTTGTAGACGCGGAACACCGCTGCCGCTATCCGGCTGCATTTCCGATTTGATAAAATTGGACAGCGATGCGGTGGGTTCGGCAACTGTTTCGGTTTGGAAGAGTTCACTGTATTCGGGAAAGTCACTGCTGCTCTGAAAATCGGATGACCGGCACTGGGAATCGAAATTCGTTTCGGTTTTGATTTTCATCGAGCCGCCAAAATTTTCGGTCACCGTGAACGGAGTGGGTTTGGAATATGTTCGATGTTGCAATGGTTGATTGGCGAATTGCGATGGTCGTTGAGGGTCAGCAGGCTTAATTGCCCGCTGCTGAGAAACTGGTTGTGCCATACGGAATTGTCGATTCGGCGCTCCTATTGCGTGGTTGGGCTGGATACGATTTACAACATTGGGAAATTGTCGCTGCTGGATGTTGTTGAAATTCATTTGGATCGGTCGTTGTGGTTGGCTGACCAGTTGCCGCAGATTGATTGGTTTGATGGGATCTTTTTCACTTTTGTGCAGCCGCATGTGAATATCGTTTTTGTGGAGTCTCATGTGAGAGTTACGACTCTGCATATTCGGAAATGAACATGAGCATATGTGACACTTAACCCGACCGATCGGCGGTTTCATTTTGATGACGCTAAAGGAACGACCAGGCGCCGTAGATGCAACTGCCGAGGCAGGAGCTCCTTTAATAGCTTGTTCTTGAAATTTGGCCCGATTCATTCGTTGAGAGGCATGCGTTGCGAGTAACATCGAATCGCTAGCCATTGGTGCCATTGGTGTTGCCGGTGCCGATGAACTGTTTGGCATTTTGAATTTAATTCCATGCACTTCGGGAAAGTGATCACGAATCAGTTTAGGATTTTGATGGAATGACTGGCCACAAATAGAACAGTAGAAAATGCATTTTCCCGTTACCCAGTGCTGTAAAATGCTCTGACTGTTCGGATACAGACGCCAACAATTCAAGCAGCGGAAGCATTTATTGTTTCCCATCGGAACCATACGGCCACGACGAAAGCTAGGCGATAATACTAGTGGTGACCCGATCTTATGAGTTTCGACTTTCAAATGGACTAGCTGATGGACAGCCAATTGTTTAATGTCGCTAAACTGTTTCCGACAATACTGACATGTTGTCGAAGGTCCTTTCGACAGTTGACCCTGATCGGTCTTGCTGCATGCAGCGCTTTTCAATTGAATACTCACAGCCGAACTAATGTTGAACACTATTTCGGGATTTGATTTGAATGTCTTTTTGATGTCTGTCAACGAAACGTTGATTTGATTGTCCGCTTTAACTGCAGTCGATTTCGGTTTTGATATCGGTGTGATGGATATTTCAGACAGTCGTACATCTGGGCCAACACTCTCGACTTTTTGCACAGTTTCGGTGGATGTGCTGCTTTCCCTCGGTGGCAATTTTTCCTTCCTCGAAAGACAAATTTCACCTAGATTTCCCAGCGACACATCCAGTTTAGTTTTCTTAACAATCGTATCACTGTCATCATAATCCATTGAGAAGTTATTCTTTCCAAGATCAACCGTTTTCGCCTTCTGTTTCGACGACTCAATTGTGGACGCAATAAATAGTTGCTCTTTAGCCTGTTGATTCAACAACATTTCTTCGTACATGAGTGCCTCGTCGACCAACGCTTCCGAGTAATTGATGCGAGATGTTTGCCGTTTCTTCTTGCTTTCGTTACCCGGAACATCATATTCGTCGAGTCGTTTTCGATTTTTCGATGAAGGCCTATCAGAGTCCTCGGATTGTGAATCGTTCGATTTGGTTGTCACCGAATCGGACCGAACGACTTCATTCGACACATCACATTCTTTAAGCACTTCCTGAGGATTCAATATGACTATTTTACCCTTTCTTCCCGACAATGCCCGATCAGCTTTGTCATCGATCACATCCTCCGTATCAGTTGGTCGTTGCTCGTCTTTTATCTCTTTCGTTAACTCGAATTCATTTGGCACATCAACCGAGCGATCACTGGCGGATTGTGGTACTTTTCTCGTGTTCTCCAAACTTTTATCTTTACTTGCAGATCGTTTTACCTTTACTACTGTCGCATCTACTGGTTCCTCCTTACTACTATCATGTTCAAATTGTCGTCTCGAGCGACGGAGTCTATTGTTTTCGTTTATCACCGGTGCAACCTGAGGACCAGGCTTTTTCCAATGAACAAATTCCTTATCTAAGCAACCACCGGCCTCGTCGGTGTTGGGCGGCAATTTACTTTTCGGTTTCGGTCCAGGTTTCTTACGCAATGGCGGCGGTGTGTCGCTACATTGAGGCTCGTTGGAAATTTGAGTATTTGCAGTTGACTCCGTGCTCGTCAACTTCTCCACATTCGTATCCGTTACCGGCGTCGAATTCGTCGTACGATCCGTTTGTGCCGTAGCGATTTTTCGTCGCTTGCCACGCCGTATGTAGTCGCGTAATGGATTTCGTCGTTTTTTCTTCTTCACACGACGACTCATCTCGAATCGACTCGCGTCCAGTGAATCTTCGTCGATTTTCGATTGATCCTCATCGGTGGATATCGGTGGCAATTCGTAGTCCAATACGGTATTTAAGTAGCTCCGACCGTTGACATTAAAGTTGTCTATGCAAATTTGTTGAAGTGTTTTGACATTGAAAACATGTTTGTCCAATAGAAGTGATTTTAGGATTGGTTTACCTGTCGATGGACTGAGGGACGTTTTTATCACAGCGGCTAGAATGTTGTGCTTTTGTTGTATTGGATAGTCCGGCAGTAAAGTTGTGATCGCTTTACGAATTTTCTGACTTTCCGCCTGAAAAAATGGATAAAAATTCATATCTTACGTCGCAGGCACTTCTAGCTATGAGCAAAAGTATTTGAATTCACAGCTCAAATACTTTTGCTCAAAATTTGACATACTTCCACTGCTTCATAGACATTTTTGATTGGATTTTGACCACTTGTCTCTGACAACCATTTTTTCTCCAATTTTTCGTATGTTGTTATTCGATCATAGTAGTTGACAACAACACTTTCACAACCATTGCAGAGATGCTGTGGCAATTCATCGCCTTTGAATATCTAAAAACAATTCAACAATTCAATAGGTGACACAAACAACACCACTTCCGACGGTACGGTTTCTTGATTTTCTTTTGCTAATAAGGTAACAATGACCGCCCCGAATCCACATAATCGATAATAAAAACACACTTTTATAATCTCTCCATTACGTACAAGAGAATTTACTTACGACTAAAGAAAATGTTGTCCGTAATTTGATCAGCAAGTCGTCACTTTCGTCGAAAATGTTTTTGTTATCAATGCTATCGCAAGCACATAAACGACACAATTTCGTTTCTCCTGATTCGGTCATGTTTTTACTTATTTTTTGGGCATAATACAACCGGCTATTAAAATATTGCAAAATATATCGCCAATAGAAAAATTACGAATGACATTTGGCTGTAGTCATGATGAGCTTCATTGATATGAAGCCGTGCAACACTCCGATGTGTCACATTTTGTAAGAAAAGTGTTCTATACCACTTCAAGGTGTTGTATAGGTAAATCGATTTTACAATTTCGTTCGAAAAAACGTTTTCAGAACAATTTTCGGTTAAAAATAGTTATTTGGTAACCAAGGAGAGAAAATAGGAAATTCCACCTAGAGCGAATGTTTGAGAAAAGCGAGGGCCGCAAAAACTATTTTTCGCAACCCAGAGCCGAATAGTTATTTTCTACCCTCCGGCCTTCCGCTGAAACTTCGGAAGCCTTTGTTATGAAAAAGATTGCCTTTAACTTGGGAAGAAAAATTGGAAATTGTATTTTGTCGGGTGAATTGTTGCTCTCGGTACGCTGTGGCTACAAGCAACATCCTAGAAATGCAATTTCCAACTTTTCTTCTCTCGTTGAAGAAATAACTATTTAATTGAGTGTTAGATTTATCATTTCTTACAACATTGTAACATATAATTTGGGTGGTCACCGGGATCACCACTGTAATTATACATACCTCCGACAATATCTTTGTTTTTACAGTCACCATTTTTTGTACAGAGATAATTTTGACAGTTAGCTTTGTACCACGGTAAACTTTACAAACCAACAAATCTTTCAAGTAAATCTGACAAATTTGACAGAAAAATGATTTTTCATACCTAGGACCCGAAAAGTGCGACTTCGTCGCACTTTTTCTCCGTCCAATATGAAAAATACTATTCGGTTAGGGTATTCGATTCCAGACCTCGCCTTCGGCTCTGTCTGGAAACTTCTCACACGCTAAAAAGACTTTTAGTCCTACAATTGCTAAAATTTTCTCATATGCATAATGAGCACCAGCTGAATATCACTAGCTGGTGTACAAACAAAAACACTTTGTATTGTATACAATTCAAAGACAACCTACACACAGTGCATTTCTACGTTAACGTCATCTACGCGCACATAACACGTATGAATGAAGTAAACACATTGTTAAGAATGTGTTTTGATTGTTTATCATACGATAAGTGTGTGTTAGCAGATCCAGCTGGTGATATTCAGCTGGTGCTCATTCTGCATATGAAAAATATTTACAGGCTGTAGGTACGAAATGTACTATTTCAGTCTCACCACAAATTCATCATTCATTATGTTGAACTACTACTTGTCGTATACAAGCGCTTCCCCCAAAATACGGCTGTGGTGGCGACACTTTGTATACCAACAGAGAGATGTCGCCACTGTGTTTGAATCGAAATTTATATTAAAAAATAGTTCCTCCGATGAGGATTTAACCTAATCATGTATAATCGTAGAATGATCTGCACATCATTCGTTTTTATCTTACATTAAAAAAAACCAGGTCGTACGCATAGTTGGCATTCAAATGGATGCAATGCAAACCTTAAAATATGCTAAAACCGTGCATGAGAAATGTACATACCTGAAATGCCTCATCAGCAATTGTGTTCAATTTGTTCCCTCTCAAATTTAGATGTCGAAGTTGATCCAAATTCATGAATGCTCGCCGTTCTAAATGTTCGATTCGATTATCGTCGAGTTCCAATTGTTGCAAATTCTGATAACAAAAGCGGAAAATGTGAGAAAATGTTAAATAAAATGTGAAAAATTCAAGGAAAACCGAGTGTTGGCAAAATGTTTTATTGATTATACAAAAAAGCTTCCAAGCTTTCAAAATTAAGATGCGAGTCCGAAGAGGTGTTTATGGGTTTACTGTTTTGTCATGCATAATGTATTTTTATGGTGGTTATGGGTGTCCTTACTTCGTATTATTGGAATCTTAATGGTTTTTTTTCGTTTTTTAAATTATTCCGGTGGTGTTATTCATCTAGGAATTTATAAACCATGTCGGATTGTCGATGCTATATAGCGTCATTTTAATAGCAATCAAACGGCGGTAATATTCGAGCTTTAAAATAACAAGCTTCAGCTGAGAAAATTTTCTCCAATTTTTGTGTAACCTCTGGAGAATGATACAAATAAATAAAAGAAAATTGTTGAGGAAATTGCTCAATTTCCTAGCTAAAGTAGAACTTCCGTATTTATTATTGTTCCGTATTAGTTTATGTATTACAAAGTCTCGGAGTTTTAACACTTTCCTGGGACAATTTTTTATCGATTTTAGTATATTATATACTAATGGACATGGAAGACGTTCAAAATTATCGATAATATCAACCGAAAGAAATTATCGGTACTATCGATTCGAAATTTACTGAAATTTTGATATGTTGATATAATTTTCATGTTTCAAACACTACTTTCGACACCCTCAGCATGTAAAGTCCATTACATAACTTGGGATAAAAATGAAAAGTCTCGTCACACGAAAACTCTAATTTTCATCTTTTTATAGTCATGTTTACATAACGTCCGGGTTTGGAATTTTTTTTGTCGAAGGCGAGGGCGAGGTGGCTATAATCCCTCGTGGCAAAATCACAATCTGAGTTAAACCAATTCGTTAAAATAAATATTTGGACATAGGTGCGGTGCATATCATGTGTCGATGCAAAGATAAACCCAAACTCCCTGTCCGAGCTGGTGCATAGTGTTAGTCTTACCACCCAGAGACATACAATACTATTTCGATTACTATGAAGAAATCACGATCCCGTAGTGTATTTTCGCCTCTAGTGGGCTATCGCTACAGATCTACCGAATCAACGCACTTCATCAAGTTTCAGTACCCCATTTAGAGTACCACTTTTGCTTGAAGTGCGTTGACCTAATACAAATAGTATGTTACATACCAAGGATCAAAAAGGTGTGTTTTAGACCCAGGCTTCGCGTCGCTCCATCCCTGGACGTTTTCACCATCGTGGTCTAAAACACACCTTTTTGATCCGTGGTTTGTATACTATTTTTCTTCCTGGAGTACCAAAGTCACATTCCGAACAAAACATAACAACAAAACTGAACAACATACCGGTGCAAAAGCATTCCATATTAATGCCGAAAGTAATCCGTATGAATGCCTAAAGAATGCCGTGTGCATGTATTCTCACAAATGTCGAAAAATAAGCAATCTGTAGGAATGCCGAAAGACATCCGAATGAATGCCGAAAGCAGTCCGTATGAATGCTGAAAGCAATCCCCATGAATGCATTGTCACAAAACACTAAAAACATTACATTCGCGTACATACAACAACTTGACACATTTGGGAAAGAATAAAGATAGGATCGAAAATGACATAAGCGGGAATGAAAATTGAGAGAAAATAGTAGGGGAGAATGTTGCTCTTTCGGTACTAAATTTGGTGAGTGAATGTGACGGTTTTGGTACTACAGGAAGAAAAAGATTTCATTTCACACTTAGCTTGGAAGAAAAAGTCGGAAATAAAGAAAAATTCACAGAACCTCGACGTAAACATGGGAACTCAAAAGTGATAGATAAGGTTGTTGTTTTGGGTCTTTATCTGGTGATAGAATGTGACGATTTTGCTTCGCCTGAATATAAATGGCTGTTCACATTGATGAAATTCAGCGATTTGATGTTTTTTCGTTGTTTTGAAGAGAGCTTATTGAGTCGAGGCACAGCACTGCTCCTAGCATGAATACTGAATTGACAAGTGTCAAATTTGGAGGCTTCAGTGATAAGAGCTACTGCTTAGGATTGTTTACATTATATGCTTTAACTCATACAACGAAAACAAGTCATCTATCCTTACAACGGAAACGCAAAGCCTCCAAATAGTTTCTATATTCATGCTAGGAGCAGTGCTGTGGTCAAAGTTTTTCTATGTGTATTGAGTATTCACCTCTAAATCCACGAAGGTATGCTGAAGAATTTGCCGCAAATGGTTGAAGCTCAGCGATATTGTTTGCAATTTGGAATGGATGTCACCCTGGAAAGGTTGATTTACAATTTGATATTGTTTCCACTGCATCCGTCGACAATTGCAGATCTCCCTTACCTGAAACGTTCCCTTCAAAACCTGTTCGATTCGATTGTCCTGAAGTTCTAAATGCCTTAAATTCTTCATGAAGTGAAACGACGTGTCAGTCATCGTTTTTAGCTGATTGTTACTAAGATCTAATTCTTGCAAAGAGGTCAAATGTCGCATTGCGTCCGCCGGTAGCGCTGCACCAGTCAATCCATGCGATATTTTTAAAGAGAGTAGGGAATGTCCAATCTATTGATTGTTCCGGTCATAACATTTACATTTCCAACAAATTTATTTTGACCAACCTCATTAAATGCATCCGGTTCGATTTGGCTCAATCGGCTTTCGCTAAGATCTAATCGTTTCAGTCCTCTCACATGCATGAACGCATGGGATTTTATTGTTTGCAATGGTCCGCGCGTTATTTTCAAATCTTCCAATTCCAGTCCGAATTCCAAAAAGTCGTCGGGCGATAAGTGTTTGGTTGAAAGCTTAGTCAGAGACAGTGATCTCAGATTTCGCATTCTTAATATCAACAGGAGGGACTCTTTTGAATTCGATGATTTTCAAAAATTAAGTGGTTTGAACCTACCTTCTCAACTCCTGAAGACTGGTGACAGGATTCTGTTCACCACTCATGTCCAATTTCAGTAAGGTATATTGGAATCCATTGAATGCGTCCGCAGGATTCAATGCTTTAAGTCGATTATCCTTCAAGTTGAGGACTCTACAACACAACGATAAAAAAAAGATTAGCATCCAGCGTACATGTTGTTCCGCCGGACTAACCGAAAAACATCGAAATTATCGAACAAATTTTCGGGCAATGAGCTGATGTTATTTGCCGAAATATCCAATATTTGCAATGAATTACCCAAACCTTCGAACGCTAATGGTGAAATATATTGCAACGAACAGTGTCTGATGTACAGTTCAGTGATTCTGGCTGGCCGAAATGCTTCTTCGCCCAAACTCGTTATCGGATTACCGTCAAGATATGTCTGATTGATTATATCGAATCGTTGAAACGATCCGGTGTATAAGTTTTCGATTAAATTGTACTCCAAGTGCAGCGCGTCGAGCGTTAATTTGACAACGGCTCTGGGCTCCGGTGCTTCTTCTGGTAGAATTTCTTCGATTAGATTGTGCGAAAGGTCGAGATTGCGAAGTTGCTTCAGTGAAGCAATTGCAATGTACGGAATTCCTCTTAAGATGTTGTCAGAAAGGAAGAGCTAAATTTTGTAATTTAGAACTGATTTCATTGCAACCCATGATTCAAAGTGTTTACCTTGGATAGCTTAGGCATTCCATCTCTAAAAATGTTTGCATCGATCCATTCAAGATTGTTTCCACTGAGATCGATAGTGTCGAGTAGAGGCAATGAGGAGAAACTGTCCGGGGGCAAAGTGTTTATGGAATTTTTCGCCAATATTAAGATGAGCAGAGAATTTTCCAAGCCACGGAACGAGTCCGGCTCAATGCAGGAAATTTGATTGCCACTGAGGTCCAGATGAGTCAATTTCTGCAAGTAACGAATAGCCCTCGACGGTATTTCAATCAGTTCGTTGTGTTGTAACATCAGTTCCCACAGAGTTCTATCCAAACCGTGAAACGCATCATCCGGAATTTCGGTTAAGAGATTGTGAGATATTTCAAGTTTGTATAATCCTGCGATGAGACAAAACATTTGATTGCTTGCTATACTTTTCTCTTATCGATTATACCGGTTGATTGCAAGAAATACGATTCTAGACTCCTCAATCCCGTGTTTTCCATGTGTAACATGAAGGCTTTCGAATTGTTTATTGTCTTCGGTATAGCGGGAAACGGTACATGTCTGCACTGAACAATTCCCAAATCTGGTTCGGGCTTAGAACACGTGCATAGCGGATTGAACGTACACGGTGGATACTTAAATGTTTCGATTTCTCGACCTCGAACTGTAGATGCTCGACTCAGGCTAGCCAATATCATCAGAATGAAGGTAACCACCAATAACGAATAGCCGCACTTCAAAATCGTTTCAACTCCCTGCAAATGGAAGTCGGATCGATTATAACCATTATAACGTAGACTTGTAATTAAATTTAGTTGTACAAATATCAAAGAATCAACAGACGACGATGACCTACATGCCTTACTTTTAAGTAACATAAAATTGTAATTTGCTAATCCAATTGTAATTCTTTGAGACTATAACCGATTTACATTTTNAAACTGTGTGCTTGTAAGTTGTTGTAAATTTGTTTGCTGTTGTGATGCGGCAGGGCCTCTACTCTT